>NC_141612.1:53131378-53290070 GCF_047967505.1 Dipteris shenzhenensis
TTACTCAAGCAGGTTCGTACTCCTGAGCTGAAGATCTCCCTTACATCAAGTATATCTTGACTTCAGTGCATCATTCAATTGCATCATTCAATTATGGGAGAGGTAAAGGCTCGTGATACAACGCTAGATGGTTGCAATCTGGCGAAAGCTACTTGCATCCCCTCTCAAAATCCACAACATCGCATTTGTGATAGTGACAAAATCAATGATGATATTCTAAAATCTTGATGAATAGGAAACTGTTAGCGACTTAGCAATTTCACACTACCAAGTGATCATGTAGCAATGATTAATGCTAAGGAGGGTTTGTTGGACCTTATACAAAGGACAAATAATAGCTGAAGAAAGAAAAATGACCAATATGAAAAGAGTTTAGTGCTTTGTAGTAGTGAGTGAACAATTCTGGTAATTTTCCTTTGAGCATCGCCTAGAAGCATGGGATAAACATATGGGCTAGCTTTTTGAAAGATTTATTTCAACCTAGAATCGACCCTTATGAGACTATGTAGTATTAAAAAACATCCAACCTCACCTAATGTAAGAGTACAACTCAAAAGACAAGCTGATGAGATGTTTATGTTTTTGTGAGGGATTTTTGGGATGGGGGGTTGGCCATTAAGGCCAAAGCCCATTGTCAAAAATTTGAACAAGGGACATCTGAAAATGTTCGTGGTTCTTGCCCTCATTACCATTGGCACGTGTCATACCATATATGGTGAGCAGGTTTGGCAAGTTTTCATGTGGCGATACATTTGTCAGATGGTGTTTGGCAATTGGTGCGCAAGACAAAGGTAGTAAGAGCAGTAATTCTTTTGCATTAGATGTTGATGTAAAGTGAGCTTTATTTGTATCTAGCAGTTGGATTTTGCACATGATATTTTCTTGTTAGGCTTGCACATGGGGTTGATTAGCCTCTCAAAATATGTTTTCTATCAAGAGGGTTGGAGTAAATCTCTGCCGAGTTCGTATTGCTTAGCCCTCCTCAATTATGGTTCACCCATCCTTTAGAGATTCCATAGATTGTGACCTCTCTCTCTCTTTCTCGCTCACGCGCGTGCGCACACAGACACACTCAATCCTTTTCTTCCTTCTTTCCATGCAACTTACATTCTTTCCCTTGTTACCCTTTTGGTAAAACTTTTCAAACTACCTCTCCCCTCTCTCTCTGTCTTCAAATGAAACTTCCTCCCATACTCTACCCTTTCCCTCTCTTTCTTCTAATTTTACTCACACCCTTTCTCAACTTTCTGCTCCCCTTCTTTTCCTAATCTAAAACTTGTTTTAAAGTAAGAATGTTTTTTGTCCTAATATTTTTCTATTTTTTAAAAATTTTCTAAAATCTTTCTAAAATTTCTTTGTTTTTTTTAATTTTTTATAAAAATTTCCCATTATTTTTCTTCCTATTGTCTCATTTTAATTTTTTTATATTTCTCTATGTTTCCTCTCTCTCTCTCTCTCTCTCTCAAACTTCTCCTCTCCCTATTTTTTCTCTCACTATTTTTTTATAAGTTTTGATTTTTCTCTTTGTTTCTCCTTTTTTCTTAATTTCTTGTATTTTATCCTCATTTCTTAAATTTTCCTCCTATTTCTTCTTAATGGCCTTCCAAAAGGAAGGACTAAGTGAAGGCAATTCACAACAAAGTGAAAATAGCAATTTTTAATTTTTAAAAATTTTGAAATGATTTTAAGATTCCCTCCACATTTTTAGGTCTCCCTCCACGTCCCTCGCTCTCCACATTTTTAGGTCTCCCTCCACGTCCCTCCCTCCACGTCCCTCTCTCTCTCTCTCTCTCTCTCTCTCAATTCATCATGTTAGTCCTCTTTTTTGCACTGCACATCTTCCTTGCTATTTTGAATCTAGGGCAGGCCTTATGAATGATTTATAATTATTCACCTTGTTTTTCTCTAATTTCTTCTAGATTTTATTTTTTCTTTGCTATTCTTTCAATTTTCTCCCTTTTTTCTTTAATTAGTATCTTAATTTTCTATTTTTCCTTAATTGTTCTCAATTTCTTCATATTGCTTCGTAATTTTTCTAATTCCTTCAAATCCTTTCGATTTTTCCTAATTCTTCTCATTTTTCTAATTTTTTCTTCTTTGAAATTCCTTCGTTAAAATTCTTTCTATAAATTTTTTCTCTTTTTAAAAAATCTTTCTTTAAATTCCTTTAAGCTCATCTTTCTTATAAATTCTTCTTCCCTTATGCTCTAAATCTTAAAATTACATTTATTGCTCTAATCCTTAATTTCTTCCCTCCTCCTTTACATTAATATATCTAAATACACTAAGTTTTTTTGCCTTACATAACCATTTATTTACTTTTCCTTAAACTCACTCCAATTATTTTTACACTTAAAGCATAGTATCAAAGATTGGCTTTATAAGTCTATAGTGTGAGTAACTATTTTTATTATGATCCCAATAACAAGGAGAGGGTGTTTATGACACATGTCTTCCCAACTAAGTTAAAATATGGTTCTTATCATTTTTCTTATTGGATGGTGGCTGGTATGCAGACTTCCCTCTTCAATAAAAGTGATGCTTGCTAGGACTTTTTCAAGCTTTACTTTTATGTAGTCTATGCTAAATCGTTTTTACAAAATTGCCCACCGCTTGTTAACTTTTAGGTGTTTACTTATTCAAACTTTTTCTTTAATGCAATAAGCTTATCTTTTTATTCCATTCTCCATCTTCACTTGATTCCATTCTCCATCTTCACTCTCTGGTCATTTCACTATCAAGTGGATGCCTTACGACTAGTCGATCAAGGTCATGAATAAAAGTAACAAAAGAAAATCTATAATTTTTTCATTAATATTAAAACTTCGAGCATATAAATAGATTATCTATAATATTTGGAGACTCATACTTACAAATCAGAGAGTGGAGTAAACCTTTATACCATTAGTTGGTGTTGTGAGTATGATAGCTTTACGACAGAAGGGTGAACCAAATTCTCTTGTGACTTATATATACCAAGGGCATATTAATTTGTTGTCGATCTCATCGTCTAAGTCTAGCAGCCAATGGATATACTAGTGTGTTTGCCATATCAACTATATTACTCAATCAATCAATTCTCAATGAATCAAACATAACCATATATTATTACCCTTAATACCACATAAGTGAGAATAATCCATTATCACATCGTCCTTTCTAATAAAATGTCAAAGTGGGAGTCAATTAACATACATCATGTCAATAAACTGCAAAAAGTACAATAATACTCATGACATGCCTTAGATTTTTCAATGCAAACCTAATGGAGAGGTATGCCGAATCACATGGCACTATCACAACCAAATGAAAGTTAGAATAATTCATTTAAGCTGTGGAACCCAGGCTTCTATGCCAATACACAATTGTTATCCATGTCACTTGATCTAGATTAGCACAATCAAATCTTGGCATTCTACTATTTAACAGTAATTTGAGGTTGGCAATTCAAGAGTTGAACAAATGCTTATAAAATGTTAGAGAAATCCAAGTAATAAATGGGAATCTCAAGTAGATTATAAGATTTTGAAGGAAAGTCCAAGAATTCCTTGAGGAACCCATACCTCAAAGCTTGGCTCCCATGTTTCTCCAAATTGTATTACCAAGGTGAGTTTCCATATGTTATTTCTTCAAATTTTATTTTTCCAACAAGTCCCTCCAAAGCCTTGGTCTTTTATTTTTCCAAGGAGTTTCCAAGAGCCATAGGGTAGAAGCTTAATATGTCAGGGCCATCCATGTAAAACAAGTATCACCATAAATCTTAGAAGTGTGAAGAATCCTTAGCATCTCTCTATCGAAGAAACAAGTCCATGGCTATTAAAAACTACAAAATATATATGTGTGTAGGAAAACAAACCCATTCTCTTTCTTCACCTTAATTTCTTTAAAATTTAAAGAAAATAACTGGTCAGGCTCCCTGAAAGAATATTTATGGGATCAATAATGTATCATTAATAACTCTCAAAACTACCTTTTTCAAAAAGAGCCATTCTAAATCATAGATAAAATGGGTTGAGAGGTACTTTACCCATGATCTATTATGCAATTGCCATAGTGAAAATGCCAATTATACAACTTTGAGAAAATTACTACAAGACTACATGTAGATTAAAACTACAGGCTGAATTCTAGTGTCCTTCTAGTGTCTAGTGGCTATTGCATAAGTGTGGCATAGTTCATCCTAAATCCTGGCAACGATAGATTATTGCTACCAACCAAGATGTTAAGTAATGCATCCTAAATAAGCGCATGTAGGATGTGTGCATCAGGTCGTTCCATTTCATCTAGGGAAGGGCTGCTACCTCATCGAGTTGGTCTCTGGGTTAGGCTTATAACTGAGCTTGTTAATGTGTTTTAGCTCGGTCATAGCCAGGACAAACGAGAATAAGGGCACCTAAAACGTTGCAAGAACGCTGGAGCACTACAATATCGTAAAGGCCTCTACTATCTACGGAGATCCCACGATCAGAGCCATGGAGTGGGTCATGCACTCAGCATGAGCCCTAGAACATATGGCCTTGACACTTAGCCCTTGTAAATGAATTTCATGCATAGCTTGAGTGACAATGGGGAGTTGATCACAAGAAGCTTGCTCTGAAGCTGCAACCCTATGTTTTTGCTACAAAATCCCAACTTGATACCACTCCCAACATAACTGTCAATTCAAAGTAAGGTAGTAGACTTACGGGTACAAATGCAACAAAGTTGCCTCCGGCATATATATAACCAGTTTCCAACATTAGTGTAATTTCCACACTGGCATAACCACAGACCATGGAGGACCAACTCCACTACAGTACAAAGGCTCTAGTATTTCACGAAAGGCACCCAAACGAGGAAAGCACAATGGAAATGCTCTCCAAACTGGGATGAGTAGGTCTGGCCATTTGTATCTCATGCAATGGACCAGGCCAAACGGAAAGATTCTCATACAAATCATGCCCTAGTGTATCTCCTCCATTTGAATGCTAGCAACACACTTAAATGGCTATCAAGGGAGGGAGATGGAGCGTATGCTATTGGAGGGCATCAAGCACATAGATAGAGGCCAAGTTGAGAATGATTTCACTCAAGCACACAGATAGAAGTAGTTTCTAGATATATATTCATGGAAAAGAGAAGCATCAACACACAAGCACACTACTGGAAGTAGTTTCGACATTTGCTCCTGAAGACAAGGTCACAAGGACACACAAATAATTGCCTCACAGGTGTTCCCAGTCCTAGAGAAATGCCATGGCATGGAGAAACTACCGGAGTTAAGTGGTATCAGCCTGGGAATGGAGTGCCATGCAACCTCAACTGCTAGTATCATACCAATCACAATAGCCAGGCAGCTGGCTAATCATATCAACACAGCATCCAACCAATGTAGTAGCGCTATAGAGGATAGTCCATAACAGACTTCTTCAAACTGACAAAGATCACCTAAATTGATAGGAGCTACTATACTACCAAAACAAACAAAGTGGCAAGCCCATGGTCCTCAAGCTCAAATCATTTCTCCCATAATTCTCGAGCCATTTTTTCCCCGTAGTTTCTCAAATACAAAGTGGTTCTCTTGACGTTTTTTAAATGACTCAACTGATGCGTGACTATTGCTTGTATTCTAGTGTCTATTGCTCATATTGAATATCTATTTGCATGAATATTGCGAGTCAATGAAAGTCTTACTAAAGGAGGAATAGATATAAAGTACTAAGGTTCATGCTCGTCTACGCTCCTCTGGCTGAGTCAGCCGAAGTAAAACAAGGGGACAACAACTTAGCGTAGAAGCTCTAGTCTGAGGCTGAAGTTCTAGTCTGAGGTGTCGCTCCTACCTCCACAGTAAGCCTACATGGATGCAACCCGGCAATCATGGCTCGAGCCATTTTTGTGCGACATTGTAAGCTGCCTAGTTAAGTGTTAATGGCTACTCTTCCATGAGCAAGCGATAGTATGTGAGTCCTCAAGCATTGTCTGGCCCTTGACAAATGGTGGTCAATAGTGGAAAAAGGAGGGACAGGGAGTCATGAACTCATAATAGCATGAACTCAATCATTTTAAGCTTGAACATCAGTTCAAAACAGAATACAGCGTGGGAGTATAGCCGAGTGACCTTAATGTGGAAGTATCTAGCCGCCATGCGAGTGTAGATGTCCAGTGTTGTGATCTTGTCTACTACATGATCAGTAAGCTAAGTCAAGATAAGGTGGATAGTAGGGCACCAGAAAATAAGCACTTGGAAGTGCTGAGTAGCTAAAGGTTCCAATGCTCCTCTATGGGCCTCCCTTTGATAAGCCTCCGATAAAGAAAACTGTGGATTGTGGAGTTCAATGATAAGTTTCCCCTTGATTTTTGGGTGGGGTATAGCTGAGCTCGTGTGCGTGCTTAGAGTCCGAAGTCTATTACTGCAGCTTTATGGAAGGAAGGAGAAGCTTTGTGGGAAGCTTTGTGGGTGACTTTACCTATATCTTGGTGTGGAGAGACCTAGAAGGAACCTATGGAAAAGTCATTTTGGTTTTTTTTAGTGCTTTTTGCAAGCCTCCAAGTGGTTTTGGAGGAAAAAGACGTTTCTTGATGATTCCTCGATTCCTTTCAACGAGACTGAGAGTCCGGAATGACTTGCAAAGGCAACCATTGCTTGCTTTTGGTGTCCATTCCACTTTGGGAGTTTGAAAACCCCTTCATTCTTGGATTTGGGATCATTTTGTTGGATTTCTAACTCATTGTCTCTGCTTTAACGTTTTTCTACCAGTGTGTTGAAACTCAAGTTTGAAGCATCCATTTGTAGATCTATTAGTTCCGGTGGAATCAGAAGGTCCTAAAACTTATGTGTTGCTCATCATTTGCACTCTGGTGGTGTTTACAAACATATCGGTTTGCTAAAACGTTTTTCAATCTGTGTTGGACGTGGTGATTGTGACCACGATTTCCAAAACTGTCTATTCCATACATTCCAGAGGCCTGAAAATCCCTACCTATTAGCTCTTGCACGATTCTATGGAGATTTAGAGAAGTTCTGTCTCTCTGAGATGTCAAATCATTTGTTTCTCTGTCAAAAATCCATTCAAAGATTCAACCTTTGATTTTTTGAGAAGTGGCGTTTTTTATTGAACCTTAGTCTTCTAAGGTTTCATTTATAGGTCAATTGCAAGCTTTGAGTTGGGTTTACTTAACATCCAGAGTGATTTTTTGAAGTATTGTTTGAGCCGCAAAGAGTCCAGGTTTTACTTTCACTAGTGGTCGTTACCTTAAGGTCGTGATTTTGAGCATACCTTATGCATATCACTCTAATTGTAGTTTGAGCCTTGTGCAATCATTTGTGGTGTGTATTAGGTTGCAGTGGATGCTTTATAGGCCATTTAGATGCATTGCAATCCTTGTTAGATGCATTGATAGGCCCAAATTGCCTTGTGGGATGCTTTATTAATGGACGTTTAGCACATAGATGTTATTTTATGCTAAGGGATAGCATTTTACACTTGCTGTGGATGCAGTGATAGTGTTATTCTCTCTTGGATGAGACATTGTTGATGCTTATGCCCATGGACGGTGTTTATGCTTGAGGCATTTGGCTCTTATTCGCATTAGGTTTGCCATTGTTCTGTCGTTGCAGGTTGACATTTTCTTTTAGGCCAGATTTTCTCATATGGATGCATAGTATATGCACATGAGTCAATTGTATTTTGATGCTTTGAGCCTTTGAGGTTTGGTGATATTACCTTCCATTATGGCATACATATTTGGGTACACATGGTATTTGGTGCGATTGTCCTCTTGCAAGTACTAGCATTTGGGATTTTGCAAGATTTGCATCCTGGCATCCTCTTCCATGTCTCAAAGGAATACTTTCAGCATTAAAAAGTTTGATGTGACAAACTTTTCTCTGTGGAAAGAACAGATAAGGGATGTGCTTATTCAAAAGAAGCAGATTAAACCCTTGGAAGGGATTGTAGCTAAGCTTGCAACTATGTCTACAAATGATTGGAATGAGTTGGATGCATTAGAAAAGAAAACTATTAGACTTCATCTTGTAGAGTCAGTTTATTTCACAGTAGTAGATGAGAAGAACACAAGATTTGTGGAAGAAATTATATGCCACCTCTGAGAAGGAAACTGCCTCTAATAAAGCTTACCTCATGAAGAAGTTGTTTGAGTTGCAATTGTTGCAATTGAAGGAAGGGGTCTCCATTTGTTCTCACTTGAATGAATTCAATATTATTTTTAGCCAAATCTAGGCTCATAAGTTGAATTTTGACATGGAGAAAAAGAAAATATTCGTCTTATGTTTATTGCCAATATTCGTCTTATGTTTATTGCCATCCTCATGGGATACCTTCCGTACAGCTGTCTCAGTAACTCTGCACCTAGTGGAGTACTGAAGTTTGATGATGTTGTGGGTAGCTTGTTGGCTAAGGAGATTAGACAAAAATCTATGGATGGCAACAAGTAGGTTGCATCCTTAAATGTGCAAAGGGGCATATCAAAGTTCAAGGGGGAAGTCCCAAGAAAGAGGGAATTCTCATAGCAAATCCAGGGCATGAAACATTTAGTGTTACAATTGTGGCAAGAAGGGCCACATGAAGAATGATTGCTACAAGCTAAAAAGAGAGAAAAATAATGCAAATTGGGGTGCAAATAAGAAGGCAGAGAGTCCCGGTGAGGAAAAAGAAACAGTAAAGATAGAGGAGATGAATGCAATCAGTCTTGATAGTGACAATGACATTCTCTTCATGTCTAGTCTACTGTAGAGTTGCTTACCACTTCAGATTATGCATATTACCAGGATTGTATTTTGGATTCTAGTGCTTCATTCCATGTTACTCCCCATAGAGAATGGTTCTCCACTTATGACAGTGGAAAGACAAGTTATGTGCATCTTGGAAATAATTATGCATGTGACATAGTGGGAGGAGGTGACATAAAGTTTTCTTTTGCAAATGGTTTTGCATTTGTTTTAAAAATTGTTAGACATATGCCTAATTTGACAAAGAGTCTCATTTCAACGGGTTAGATAGATGATGCTAGTTTTTAGACCGCCTTTGGCTTTCACAGTTGGAAAATTCAAAAGGGCTCTATGGTTTTGGTAAGGGGTGCTAAGTGTGGGACGTTGTATCCCTTACATGTATCAGGGGTGTCAATTCATCTTGTTGCAATAACCGAGCAACTAAGTACTTCTTTGTGGCATTGTCGGTTGTGGCTCATGAGCCAGAATGGAATGAAACTCTTATGCTATTTGGGTTATTTACTGCAAAGAAGATCATACGAAGCCATGATGCATTTCTAGGATCGAGAAGCAAAGAAGATCATACGAAGCCATGATGTGGTCTTTAATGAGCAAAAGATGCATAAGACACCCATGAGGGATGTGAAAATGAGGAGAATCACTTTTCAGGATGTGAATCCACCCGAATATGTTGATAGATAGCAAATTGTCCATGCACCGAATGTGTAGGAAGTGGTGCCACTAGGTACTCCCATAGGTACACAATCAAGGGCAGATGATGGATCATATATTGGTGGAAATGATGAGCCACATGTGGCTGATAATGCAAGCAGGAGATAGCATGCTTAAATGCCCTTGAGAAGACCCACTAGACTGTCTAGACCACCTGATAGGTTTGTTATTCCCTTTTTGTTGTTATCTTTAGGTCACTAGTGTTAATTTACCATCGCGGAGGGGGACTATGCCTTTTAAGGTGTGGCAAACAAGTAATGGAGACAATCTTACCACCTCTCAAGATGTTTGAAGGTCTTATCTATGAATCATAAGTGTCAAGGTGGACTGAACTCTCCGAGCTAGGCTACCAACAATCAATCCTCTTGGAGATTGAGAGTGTGTTGATTGCAAAGTTCTTCCTCTCCCATAACCAACCCCACCTCTTGCTTGAAACGTCCCCCATTTTGAATAGTCTATTCTATGGCTACCAGTAACATGTCCCCTTATCATCCTCTCACCATATGAGCATATCCTTGGGGATGGATCTAGAAACAAACACAAGGAGGAACTCCTCTCCAAATTTCATACTGCAATGAGTATTAAATCCCTAGTATACATGAAGGCGATGGAAGCTTTGTCAAAGATCATCATATCGGGGGTTTTCATAAAAAGAAAAAAAGAATTAAATGCTTCTTTAAAAGGTCTCCTTAGGGAAAAAATGGTCAAATTGTTGGAAATGAACCATATAGCATGGTCAAACCAAAGTGGTTGTGCTTTACAATCCAATCCCTCTTCATTGCATCTACATTTAGCATAGGGCCTACTGACATTGAAAACGTCGTTGACATACTTGGGGGTTCTTTGTTCCGATTCTGCAGTCTTGCTCTTAGATCTCTTGAAGACCCCAATTAGAGAGGGGCATTTGCTTGAAGTAAATAGAGACATGGGAAAGAAGCTAACTAGAGCATGGCTATACATAATGGGGATGTCAAAGTTTTGGGCAGCCTGTTTGCTTCCAATTTCACAGCTTTTGAAGATTGTACTAAATCTATCAATAACACCCATGTGTCGACATGAAATGGCTCTCCATAAGGTTCATGTCATGAAAGTCCCAAACCTTATCATCATGCACAATGAGCTCTACCTTTAGTACCATGGGTGGGAAGAAATGATTGGTGTATGTGGGGCCAAAACTACTCTTGGCATTGATTGGGGGGGTAGCCATAAAAATATAAGAATATGTTGTCTTGATCATCTTGGGACAATCCTTCTAAATTACAAAATCTATGCTACAGGGGGGAATCCAATTTCTATGGGGGAATGAAACATTTTAGGTCCATATTCTCATCAAATGTTGGAGTTGCATGGGGGGTCAAACTGAAATTCAAAAAGAGGTTCCTCATAGTGTTGGGGAAGGGCTCAACAAATTCCAAAAGAGATTTATTGTCCTCCTCAATGACCCGATCCAATGATTGTTCCAGGTGCTTTATGAGAGCAATCATCTCTTCCACCTTACCTTTTTCTAGGACCAACATCTTACACCAATCATTAAATGACAATTGCATGACTAGCTGTCTTCATAAATCTAAGTGGTTTTGGATCTATTGAGAATCCAAATCGATTATAGTTTCATGCACCTTCTTTGGAAACATGTTCATCATGGTTTGGTAATCATGTTGCTAGAGGGTCCTCATATCTAAACTTGGAGTGGTGCTCCAACCAAATGGGGGCCTGTGGGAGACATGCAAATTCATCAAATTAGGATCTTTGAAATACGATGCAAGGGTGCGTCAAGGAATATGATTCTCCATTGCCCCATATCCTTTATCTTTAGTTTTCATGGCTGCCCTCTTGTTATCGTTCCCTCATTATAACCTTATTTCAGTGCACCCAAGTGTATCGAAAAAATTCTTATAAATCATTTCTTGTACTCAATTTTTCTTTTCTTTATTGAGTTAAGGGCCTAAATTATTCATCGCATTTTGCCATAAGACTCCAAAAGGAATTTCTGTTACAAGTTTAATCAAAATCTACTTCATAATGGTTAAAAACCATTTGCAATATGCAGAGAATTTGGAAAACACATTGTTCCACTACATAAGTCTCAACAAAAGTAACAAAGATGTCTAATGTTGATGTGTAGGAGCTCTTTTACCAACCAATCCCAAAATGTTACTGATGCAAGCATATCCTCCCCCATGTGTGTGGGGGGACTAACAAAAAGCTCTACATAACATGAAGGTACTCCTCGTAGGGGGTTTTTTTAAGAAATTCAAAGTTTTCCTAGGCCAAAACTACTTTCAGAGTAGTGTGACTCTTGAAGACCATAATCTTTTCTATGCTAGGTGAACGTGTGTCCATCCTCTTATTCAATTGAAAAATTGTTGAGAGAGGCAGTTGGGCTCACCTTCGTTACAATCAGGGTAATATAAAAATTAGGAATATTGTTTAACACTTGTAATGGCAGGCTTCACAACTAAACCATGGTTGTTATCCATGTCCATCACATTTTTTCAAAGTGGATGGGAGTGTGAAAGAAATCACAGATCATAAAACATGAACCATAAATTTTCTTAATCACTAAGTTGTTTAAGTAACCCCGTGTATTTAGATTTGTTGCTTGAGCAGCCATTAATTTTCTTAAAGTACACTTTTATTCAAAATAATGTCTTCAACAATTTACTTGCAGTCAACTAGGATGACTACTGCAAGATTGCACTATATCCATCTCTAGCTTACTCATTCCCTATCTCTGAAAATTTTTTCCACTAAATCGGAGTGTAAGAAATATTTAATGTCCTATTTCTACATGGAGTTAGTCAAGTACTTGTCTGTTGATCTCTACTATGCCCTACTCAAGGTTGGTTTGATGACCAAAGAACAAAGAGTTATTGCAGTAGAATGGAATGCTATCCCGCTTAAACACATGATGACGCTATCCCTAAGAAGGTAATGAACTTGGAGGTGGCCAGGCAAGGAGAACAGAAGCTCAAGGAGAATAGCTCAACAGTAGCTGCTAGTAGATCAGTGGCTATTTGATAGACGTAGTAACGAGCCAAAAGGACTTGGGGCAGTGAGTTGTGGAGCTAAGTAAGAGGTGCTACATGATGGTAAGATATTGTTGGTAGAGCCATGTTAACAATAGCACGTAGCCACCCATAAAGAAATCTGAGAGATCAACGAAGGTCCTATGCATGGATACACGGGGTGCGTGGATATAGGGGGTGCATGGCTTGTACTACGAGCTAAAGTGGCTATGCAAACTAGGGGACGGGAGTTGTGAGCATGTTGAGTGGCAAGCCATAGCATTTTAGTTGAGCTTACAGTGTACTATCATGATTCAACCCATTGTCAATTTTAGAAGCTCGTAATGGCTGTGAGTAACTTGTAGGAAACCAACCTTGATAAGCTAGCGCACAAAGGTGGTCATGGGTTTCATGACCATACAAGACCATTATGACCAACAAAATAAGTAGGGTGATAGCCCCATATCAAGCTAATGAACTTAATGGAGGCCAAGCAAGGAGAAGACAAGATTAAAGATAGGTTGGGAAAACATCTCTACAGCAGTTGTTGCTAGTAGATCAGTGGCAGTTTAACCGACGTGGTGACGAGCCGAAAGGATCTAGGGTAGTGAGCTGTGGAATTAAGCAAGCGGTGATGCATAGTAAGATATTGTCAGTAGAGCCATATAAACAATAGAGCCCAGCCACCCGTAAGGAAATCAAAGAGATGCGACTAAGGGCCTATGCTTTGATACTTGAGGTGAGTGGCTCAAAGTGTGAGCTAAAGTGGCTATGCAAACTAGGGGATGGGATTTGTGAGCATGTCGAGTGGCAAGCCAGAACACATTAGTTGAGCTTGCACTGTATTGACATGATTCAACCCACTGTTAGTTTTAGAAGCTCTTAAGGGTTGTGAGTAACTTGTGGGCAAAAAATCTGATGAGCTAGCACACAAAGATTTCCATGGGTTTCTTGACCATACAAGACCATTATGACCAGCAAAAAAAGCAACTCGAAGGAGGAGATGTATGGATTTGTGACCAAAGCTACCACATCATGGAGGGGAAAGCACATTGTGCGACCCCATGTAATAGACTCCTTCAGAGAAATTCCAAAAGAAGCATTTGGTAGTTGTGTTGAAGACTTCGGCATAAGAAATATTGTTGAGACTAGCATATGTCGAGGGCTTGATTAACATGAATGCCTTGTTGCAACTTTCTAAGGGGACTCTTGTACTCAAACCTAATACACAAATAGAAAGTATTATCTAATGGGAGCAATGTGTGATACCTCATGGCTTCTCACCAGTCCCAGGTGTCATTTTATTAACAGAGTCTTATCTCACATAAGCAGTGCAATGAATGTAAGGGATGGCGGTGTAGTATAAAGTGTAACTGGAGGAAAAATTTGTTGGTCACCTCACGGCACTCTACCTATCCCAGGTGCACATCGATTCTAAGGAGTGTCCCTTCGAGGAACAACTTGGTGAACAAAAAGGTTAGCTTAAATGAATGTACTAAGTGCTTGAAAGATTCTTGTCATCGTAGAATCAAGACCTGATGTGTTTCCCTTGGCTCAATGGTCATTGCCTATCAATGACACCAATGAAATTGGGCCCAGCTGGTCTATTTGAGCTGGTCTATTTGATGCTTGTGGGTGATCTAGTTGAGCCTGTGTGTGTGGTTGGAGCCCGGAGCCTACTATACTGTAGCTCTATGGGAGGAAGGAGAAGCTTTGTGGGAAGCTCTGTGGGTGACTTTACCTCTCCTCCTTTACCTACATCCTGGTGTGTAGAGACCTAGAAGGAACCTTTGGAAAAGTCATTTTGGATTTCTTAAGTGCTTTTTGCAAGCCTCCAAGTGGTTTTGGATGAAAAAGTTGTTTTTTGATGATTCCCTTGTTCTTGTGGACGGACTGAGAGTCCGGAATGACTTGTAGAGGCAACCATTGCTTGCTTTTGGTGTCCATTTCACTTTGGGAGTTAAAAAACCCCTTTATTCTTGAATCGAGGATCATTTCATTGGATTTCTGACTCATTATCTCTTCAACATTTTTCTACCAATGTGTTAAAACTCAAGTTTGAAGTAATCATTCGTACCTCTATCAGTTTCAGTGGACTCAGGAGGTCCTAAAACTTGCATAGTATATGCACATGAGTCGGTTGCATTTTGATGCTTTGAGATTTTGAGGTTTGGTGATATTACCTTCCATTATGGCATACATATTTGAGTGCACCTGGTATTTGGTGTGATTTACCTCTTGCAAGTACTAGCATTTGGTATTTTGCAAGATTTGCATCATGGCATCCTCTTCCATGTATGAAAGGGAGACTTTCAGTATTAAAAAGTTTAATGGGACAAACTTTTCTTTGTGGAAAGAATAGATAAGGGATGAGATTATTCAAAAGAAGCAGATTAAACCCTTGGAAGGGATTGTAGCTAAGTTTGCAACAATGTCTGCAAATGATTGGAATGAGTTGGATGCATTAGAAACGAAAATGGTTAGACTTCATCTTGTAGAGTTAGTTTATTTCATGGTAGTAGATGAGAAGACTACACAAGATTTGTGGATGAAATTATGTGCCACCTATGAGAAGGAAACTACCTCTAATAAAGCTTACCTCATGAAGAGGTTGTTTGAGCTGTAGTTGTGAAGGAAGGGGTCTCCATTGCTTCTCACTTAAATGAATTAAATATTAGTTTTAGCCATCTTCAGCCTTAGAAGATGAATTTTTACATGGAGACATGCAATATTCCTCATGGGATACCTTCCGTACAACTGTTAGTAACTTTACACCTGGTGGAGTACTAAAGTTTGATGATGTTGTCGGTAGCTTATTGGCTGAGGAGATTAGATGGAAATCTACGGATGGCAACGAGTAGGATGCATCCTTAAATGTGCAAAGGGGCATATCATAGTTCAGGGGGGAAGTCCCAAGAAAGCAGATCATATGAAGCCAAGGTGTGGTCTTCACTGAGAAGAAGATGCATAAGACACCCATGAGGGATGTGAAAATAAGGAGAATCACTTTCCAAAATTTGAATCTACCTGCATATGTTGATAGATAGCAAGTTGTCCATGCACCAAATGTGCAAGAAGTGGTGCCACCAGGTACTCCCACAGGTACACAATCAAGGGCAGATGATGGATCATCTATTGGTGGAAATGATGAGCCACATGTGGCTAATATGCAAGTAGGAGACAAGCTTAAATGCATGTGAGAAGATCCGCTAGAGTGTCTAGACCACCTAATAGGTTTGTTATTCCCTTTTTATTGTTATCTTTGGGTCACTAGGATTAATTCACCATGGGGAAGAGGGACTATGTCTTTCAAGGTGAGGTGGCAAACCTGCAATCAATCAATACATTTCATCATATAGTAGGTGCTTGAATGATAATTTGACATTGGTATTCTAAGTAATGGAGACAATCTTACCACCTCTCAAGATCTTTGAAGGTCTTACCTGCGGATCATAAGTGTTGAGGTGGACTAAACTCTCCGAGCTAGGCTACCAATCAATCCACCTTGAAGATTGAGAGTGTGTTGATTGCAAAGTTCTGCCTCTCCCATAACTAGTCCCACCTCTTGCTTGAAACCTCCCCCATTTTGAATAGTCTACTCTATGGCTACTGGTATCATGTCCCCTTATTATCCTCTCACCATATGAGCATGTCCTTGGGTATGGTTCTGCAAACAAAGATAAGGAGGTGCTCCTCTCCAAATTTTTTATTATTGTGAGTATAATATCCCTTATATACATGAAGGTGATGGAAGCTTTGCCAAAGATCATCGTATCGGGGGTTTTCATAAAAAGAATAAAGAGTTAATTGTTTCTTTCAAGGGTCTCCTCAGGGAAAGGTGGTCAAATTGTTGTCAATGAGCCATATAGCATGGTCACACCAAAGTGGTTGTGCTTTACAGTCCAATCTTTCTTTATTGCATTTGCATTTTGCATAGGGACTCTCGACATTGAAAATGTCATTGACATACCTGGGGGTTCTCTGTTCCAATTCTCCAATCTTGATCTTACATCTCTCGAGGACCCCAATGAGAGAGGGGTATTGGCTTGAAGTAAATAGAGATATGGGGAAGAAGCTGACTAGAGCATGGCTATACATAATGGGGATGTCAAAGTTTTGGGCAGCCTGTTTGCTTCCAATTTCATAACTTTTGAAGATTGTACTAAATCTATCAATAACAGCCATGTGTCGACACGAAATGGTTCCATAAGGTTCATGTCATGCAAGTGCCAAACCTTCTTATCATGCACAATGAGTTCTACCTCTAGTACCCTGGGTGGGAAGAAATGATTGGTGCCCAATCAGTTTGTTGAGAACGGGTGAGTCCCCAACCTAGAGGATAGCTAAGATGTCGAATCAATTGAGAAGCGGGAACAATTTCCCTAGGCCACAAAAGATTGTGCCATTCATGAGCATGCAACGGCAACAATTTTGATCTCTGAAAATTGACCCGAAGACCAGCAGCCAATCCATATGTAGAAAGAGCATGCATAATCATGGACAGATCACTCAAACACGAGGTCAAGGCAATGACATGTGCATTTAGTAAAGAAAATATGAGGCCACTCCTCCTCTACCAATTCTCCTGCTCGCACACAGTTAGATGCATTGTCCATGCACACATGCACCACATTATCTGGCCCAACATCAACAACGGTATCGTTTAATATCCCAAAAATGTATTCCACTAATTTATACTGCCCAGGAGTAGCCACAGAATTCAAGAAGACTGATCCAAACATGCATGAGACTATGATATTAATGATAGGTCTACGCCGAGTGTTAGACCAACCATCACACACTATGCTGCATGCATACTTTTTTCATTTCTCTCAAAACTGCAGCAACTCTTGATCTATGCATACCACCCCATTTTTCAGCTCGAAAGATCATAAAACATGAACCATAAATTTTCTTAATCAGTAAGTTGTTTAAGGGACCTCGTGTATTTAGATTTCTTGCTTGAGCAGCCATTAACTTTCTTAAAGTACACTTTTATTCAAAATAATGCCTTCAACAATTTACTTGCCGTCAACTAGGATGACTACAAGACCGCACTATATCCATCTCTAGCTTACTCATTCCCTATCTCTAAATTTTTTTCCTACTAAATCAGAGTGTCAGAAATATTTGATGTCCTATTTCTGCACTGAGTTAGTCGGGTCCTTGTCTATTGCTCTCTAGTATGCCCTACTCAAGCTTGGTTTGATGAGCAAAGAATAAAGAGTCATTGCAGTACAATGGAATGCTAACCTGCTTAAACACATGATGCTATCCCCAGGAAGGTAACAAACTTGGAGGTGGCAGGCAAGGAGAAAAAACGCTCAAAGATAGGCTAGGAGAACAACTCAAAAGCGCTGCTAGCAGATCAGTGGCAGTTTGATGGAGGTAGTGATGACTCAAAAGGACTTAGGGCAGTGAGTTGTGTAGCAAAGTAAGAGGTGATGCATGGTAAGATATTGTCCATAGAGCCATGTAAACAACATCACCTAGCCATCCATAAGGTCCTATGCTTGGATACATGGGGTGCCTGGCTTGTACTACGAGCTAAAGTGGCTATGCAAACTAGGGGATGGGAGTTGTGAGCATATTAAGTGGCAAGCCATAGCATTTTAGTTGAGCTTGCAGTGTACTATCATGATTTAGCCCATTGTCACTTTTAGAAGCTCATAAGGGCTGTGAGTAACTTGTAGGAAATCAACCCTGATTAGCTAGTACACAAAGGTTACCATGGGTTTCATGACCATACAAGACCATTATGACCAACAAAATAAGCAGGTTGATAGCCCCATAGGAAGATAATGAATTTAAAGGCAGCTAGGCAAGGAGAAGACAAGATTAAAGATAGGCTAGGAAAACATCTCAACAGCAGTTGCTAGTAGATCAGTGGCATTTTAAAAGAGGTGGTGATGAGACAAAAGGATCTAGGACAATGAGCTACAGAGCTAAGCAAGAGGTGATGCATAGTAAGATATTATCAGTAGAGCCATGCAAACAACATCACCTAGTCACCCCCATAAGGAAATCAAAGAGATGTGACTAACGGCCTATGCTTTGATACTTGAGGTGAGTGGCTCAGAGTGCGAGCTAAAGTCAGAGATGTGACTAACGGCCTATGCTTTGATACTTGAGGTGAGTGGCTCAGGGGATGGGAGTTGTGAGCATGTTGAGTGGTAAGCCAGAGCACTTTAGTTGAGCTTACACTGTATTGTCATGAGTTAACCCACTATTAGTTTTATAAGCTCTTAAGGGCTGTGAGTAACTTGTGGGCAACAAATCTGATGAGCTAGTAACTTGGGTGCATAGCTACTAAAAACATCACCAACTCATTTCAAAACATTATATGAAAAAAAATACGTGCTCTCAAACTAACCCTTACATGTTCTCAAACTAACCTTATTGCTCTTATATTTTGAAATAATAGTCATGCAGTGTTACATGTTCTCAACCTACATTACGAGTATTAAATTTCAATTATAGTCATGCAATGGGATTTATTTTGTTAGACCACTTCTTATTGCAAAGTCTATTAACACTAATTATAATAAATCATTTTTGCAAATTTCTGTGGGTACTCAACAAGTTCAAATAAGCACTCACTAAAATCTTATATGTGAAATATTTGATACTATATTAAATATTCTATATTAGATGTTCTCATTGTCCACTCTCTATCTAATAACTCACCTAGTCAATCACCATCTGTGTCCTTGCACAAAAATTTTATTCTTTTTTTCTTGATTGCTTCCAATTGGGGAAAAATCTTCACAAAGAAAATATTTGTCACCAGTGCTCATAGCAATTCACACATCATCAAATATCTGGCTTCTATAAGCCTCGATCATCTTTATACTAGAAAGTTGTTCCATACTCTCCTCCATTACAGGGCAAGTTGAGTATTGAGTCGCAAAAGAAAATCCCATTTTTCTTCAACTTTGATGAAGTTTCACTTAGCTAAACATGCATTACATGCAACAACTTAGTCATACATTCTGCACGCTCTCACCACAAAGTTTAAAGGATATAGATATGCAAAACAACATTTTTTGTTAGGCATTCTGCAAGCTCCCACTTCAAAGTTGAGCATTTTACAAGCTTCCGCTACTACAAAGGGTGAAGGATATAGATATACAAAACACCATTCATTATTTACAATAAAAATGAATGAAAAACACCAAATTAGTTTCATATCAAAATTTATGATTCTGCAATGTGCAAGGATGTAAATTTTCTTGTGCATGAAAACATGTTGAATGTAGACCCTGTTCACTATCTTGACCCCAGAAATCATCTCAAAGTCCATAATTTTCCCCTTCCAATATCTGGAGAGGTCCTTTAAATACCCAGGTCCTTGTGGCTTACATTGTGACACATGAATATTTCTATATATTTAGGGAATGTTTTAAATAGAGATTGAAAAGAGAAATGAAATAACTAAAAGGCTTCTACCTCTCATCAAAGCTCTTACTATTTCACACAAATTTACATGAAGCAAAGACATAACTATTGTTATCTATCTTTTGAATAGTATGTTTAAATTACGTCAAAACGTACCTGATAACTTCTATTTTACCATCATTTCAAATTACTCTGTATATTAATAAATGTTGAATTTACAACTCGAAACAAAAAAATGGGTGTTAAGATGAATAGTATGATGATAGCATATATGTAGCAAATTTGGAAAAAGGCACTATGGCTCTTTGCAATGATGATTTTATTGGCTCCAAAAGCACAATCCTAATTTCATACAATGGAATCAATATAGTTTTAATACTACTTTTTGTGTATTCTCAAGGTTGAATGCATTAAGATTGAATACATCTTTTCTTTTGAAAAGATTGAGGGAAGAGATAGAAAATCATGAATGAGAAGTGGTTGAGTTGATTTTAAAAGGGGTTGCAATGGGTGTGGGGGTTAAAGGTCACTGTGCCTTAACCCCAGTTATGTACAATACTCAAACACATATATAATGAATGAAAAAGAAGATTAGGGTGGTTCTGCACCCACCAAAACTTGTGTGGCTCTCTGTCTCCCTCTCTCTCTCTCTCTCTCCTTCTTCCGTTCTTGCTTCCGTTGAGAGCACTCTCAACTGGTATCAGAGCCCGGGTGATCTAGCTGAGCGTGCGTGAATGCTTGGAAGCTCAGCAGCTCTGTGGGAGGAAGGAGAAGCTCTGTGGGAAGCTTTGTGGGTGACTTTACTTGCATCTGAGTGTGCAGAGACCTTGGAGGAACATTTGGAAAAGTCACTTTGGCTTTGCGAAGTGGTTTTGAGAGCCTGTTAAGAGCTTTCAAAAAAAAAGTCGTTTTTTGAGCTTTTTCCTGTTCCGTTCGATGACAGAGACTCCGTATTGACTTGTAGAAGCAACTATTGCTTGCTTTTGATGTCCACATTACTTCAAGAGCCTGGAAACACCTTTATTCTTGAATCCGGGATCATTTCATTGGATTTCTGACTCACTGTGTCAGTTCCTGCGTTTTTTGCCCGGGTGTTGGAACTCAAGTTTGGAGCAACCATTTGCAGATCTGTCAGTTCCGATGGACTCAG
Organism: Dipteris shenzhenensis; assembly: GCF_047967505.1. NCBI lineage: Eukaryota > Viridiplantae > Streptophyta > Polypodiopsida > Gleicheniales > Dipteridaceae > Dipteris > Dipteris shenzhenensis. The sequence goes on from NC_141612.1 coordinate 53,152,374, forward strand.
GAGGTCCTAAATCTCCTATGTTGCTCATCATTCGCACTCCGGTGGAGTTTACAAACAGCTCTGTTTCCAAAAACTTTTTTCAGTCCGTGTGTTGGACCCAGTGATTGAGACCACGGTTTCCGAAACCATCTGTCCCATTGCGTTTCGGACGCCCAAAAACCCCTACCTATCAGTTCTTGCGTGATTCGGTGGAGGATTTTCAGAGTTATAAATCTCTGTGTATTCGATTTCGTCTCTCTGTTATGCATTTTTCATTCTAAGGTTTTGAAACCTTAGATTTATGCCACATGGCAGTGGATAAGTATTGACTCCCGTTTCTCACTCATCGGTTGAGATTTTGGAGTTCTGGCAGAAGAGAGATATTTGCAGATTTTCTTGCTGAGTCCGATTATGCAATGGCGTCCATGTTTTGAAGCATCTCAAGTTCTATTCTCAGTAGCGCTCATTATCGTGGGACTATGGAGAAGCTCTGTGGGAAGCTTTGTGGGTGACTTTACTTGCATCCGAGTGTGCACAGACCTTGGAGGAACATTTGGAAAAGTCACTTTGGCTTTGCGAAGTGGTTTTGAGAGCCTGTTAAGAGCTTTCAAAAAAAAAGTCGTTTTTTGAGCTTTTTCTTGTTCCGTTCGATGACAGAGACTCCGTATTGACTTGTAGAGGCAACTATTGCTTGCTTTTGGTGTCCACATTACTTCAGGAGCCTGGAAACACCTTTATTCTTGAATCCGGGATTATTTCATTGGATTTCTGACTCACTGTGTCAGTTCCTGCGTTTTTTGCTCGGGTGTTGGAACTCAAGTTTGGAGCAACCATTTGTAAATCTGTCAGTTCTGGTGGACTCAGGAGGTCCTAAAACTCCTATGTTGCTCATCATTCGCACTCCGGTGGAGTTTACAAACAGCTCTGTTTCCAAAAACGTTTTTCAGTCCGTGTGTTGGACCCAGTGATTGAGACCATGGTTTCCAAAACCGTCTGTCCCATTGCGTTCCGGACGCCCAAAAACCCCTACCTATCAGTTCTTGTGTGATTCGGTGGAGGATTTTCAGAGTTATAAATCTCTGTGTATTCGATTTCGTCTCTCTGTTATGCATTTTTCATTCTAAGGTTTTGAAACCTTAGATTTATGCCACATGGCAATGGATAAGTATTGACTCCCGTTTCTCACTCATCGGTTGAGATTTTGGAGTTCTGGCAAAAGAGAGATATTTGCAGATTTTCTTGCTGAGTCCGATTATGCAATGGCGCCCATGTTTTGAAGCATCTCAGGTTCTATTTTCAGTAGCGCTCATTACCATGGGACTATGATTTCTTGAGCATACCTTATGCAGATCAATCTGGTTGCAGTTTGAGCAGTGTGCGCTCATTCGTGGTATGTATTGGGTTGCAATGGATGATTTATAGGCCATTTGGATGCATTGCGGTCCTTGTTGGATGCGCTAATAGGCACAAATTGCCTTGTGGGATGCTATTTTTTATGGACGCTTTGCACATGGATGTTATTTTATGCTGAGGGACAGCTTTGAAACATTGCAGGTGATGCACTGATAGTGCTATGCTCTCTTGGATGAGATATAATTGATGCATATGCCAGTGGATGGTGTTTATGCTTGTGTCATTTGGCACTTATTGGCATTTTCTTTTGGGCCAGATTTGCTCATATGGATGCATAGTATATGCACATGAGTCAGATGCATCTTTTTTTATGCTTTGAGCTTTGAATTTTGGTGATATTTCACTCTATTGTGGCATACACATTTGGGTGCACCTAGTATTTGGTGTGATTCTCTCTTGCAGGCACTAGCATTTGGGATTTTGTTTCATTTGCATCATGGCATCCTCTTCCACATCTAAAAAGGGGTTTTTCAGCATTAAAAAGTTTGATGGGACAAACTTTTCTTTGTGGAAAGAACAAATAAGGGATGTGCTTATTCAAAAGAAGCAGATTAAACCCTTGGCAGGGATTAAAGCTAAGCCTGCAAATATGTCTGAGGATGATTGGAATGAGTTGGATGCATTAGCAAAGTCTACTATTAGACTTCATCTTGCAGAGTCAGTTTATTTCACAGTAGTAACTACGGAAGATTTGTGGAAGAAACTGTGTGCCACTTATGAGAAGGAAACTGCCTCTAATAAAGTTTACCTCATGAAGAGGTTGTTTGAGCTGCAGATGAAGGAAGGGGTCTCCATTGCTTCTCATTTGAATGAATTCAATATTATTTTCAGCCAGCTTCAGGCTCAGAAGATAAATTTTGATGTGGAGACTAAGGCAATATTTCTCTTATGTTCATTGCCATCCTCATGGGATACCTTCCGTACAGCTGTCAGTAACTCTGCACTTGGTGGAGTACTGAAATTTGATGATGTTGTGGGTAGCTTGTTGGCCGAGGAGATTAGACGGAAGTCTATGGATGGCAATAAGAAGGATGCAGCCTTAAATGTGCAAAGGGGCAGATCACAGTTCAGGGGAAAGTCCCAAGAAAGAGGAAAGTCTCGTAGCAAATCCAGGGCACGGAACATTGAGTGTTACCATTGTGGCAAGAAGGGCCATATGAAAAAGGATTACTACAAGCTGAAAAGAGAGCAAAAGGATAAGAAAAAGAATACAAATTGGGGTGCAAATCAAAAGGAAGAGAGTCCACGAGAGGACAAAGGAAAAGTGAAGATCGAGGAGATCAATGCAGTCACACGTGATAGTGACAATGATGTTCTCTTCATGTCTAGTTTATCTGCAGAGTTGCTTACCACTTCAGATGATGCATATTCCCAGGATTGGATTTTGGATTCTGGTGCTTCATTCCATGTTACTCCCCATAGGGAATGGTTCTCCACTTATGATAGTGGAAAGACAGGTTGTGTGCATCTTGGAAATGACTATGCATGTGACATAGTGGGAGCAGGTGACATAAAGTTTTCTTTTGCAAATGGGTCTGCATTTGTTTTGAAACATGTGAGACATGTGCCTAAGTTGACCAAGAGTCTTATTTCAGTGGGTCAGCTAGATGATGCTGGTTTTCACACCACTTTTGGCTTTCAGAGTTGGAAAATTCAAAAGGGCTCTATGCTTTTGGCTAGGGGTGCCAAGTGTGGGACTTTGTATCCCTTACATGTATCAGGGGTATTTGATCATGTTGTTGCAATAACCGAGCAGCCAAGCACTTCTTTGTGGCATTGCAGGTTGGGGCACATGAGCCAGAATGGAATGAAACTCTTATGTCGTTTGGGTTATGTACCGCATTTGAGTTTCTCTGATTTTGAATTCTGTAAGCATTGTCTCTATGGGAAGCAGACTAAATCAGCCCATAAAAGAAGGGGAAAGAAAAAGTTTGAAATGCTTGATTTGGTGCATTCAGACGTATGTGGTCCCATGCCTACACGGTCATTAGGCGGGGCTGAATACTATGTGACATTCATTGATGATGCAACTAGGAAAGTGTGGGCTTATGCTATAGCTCGGAAGAGTGATGTGTTCTAGGTATTTCAGAAATGGCTGGCCTTGGTTGAGAATCAGTCAGGTAGAACGCTTAAATGCCTACGGACTGACAATGGTGGAGAGTATCTCTCTCATGACTTTCAGCATTTCTGTGATACACGTGGGATTAAGAGGGAGCTCACATCCCCTCGTACTCCAGAGCAAAATCCAATTGCAGAAAAGATGAACCGTACCATTCAAGAAAGGTTGCAATGCATGCTTTCCAATGCAAGTCTTTCTGGTGGTTTTTGGGCTGAGGCAATGAAGACTGCAGTGCATGTGATCAATAGATCACCTAGTAAGAGTTTGGATGGTGGTATTCCTGAAGAGGCATGGAGTGGCAAGAAGCCCTCTTACTCTCATTTGCGTATATTTGGGTGTGAGGCATATGCACATGTGCCAAAAGAGCTTCGAAAGAAGCTAGATCCTAAGTCTAGGAAATGCATCTTTCTAGGTTATGGTGAAAGTGGAGAGATGGGCTATCGTCTCTGGGATCCAGAAGCAAAGAAGATCATACGCAGCCATGATGTGGTCTTCAATGAGAAGAAGATGCATAAGGCACCCATGAGGGATGTGGAAATGAGGAGAATCACTTTCCAGGATGTGAATCCACCTGCCTATGTTGATAGACAGCAAGCTGTCCATGCACCAAATGTGCAAGAAATGGTACCACCAAGTACTCCCACAGGTATACAATCAAGGGTAGATGATGGATCATCTATTGGTGGAAATGATGAGCCAAATGTGGCTGATATGCAAGTGGGACAGCAAGCTGAAATGCCCTTGAGAAGATCATCTAGAGTGTCTAGACCGCCTGATAGGTTTGTTCCAGGGGTAGACTATGTGATGCTTACTGATTGCGAGGAGCCTTCTTGCTACAGAGAGGCTATGATGCGGGAGGATCAACGCAAGTGGGAGTATGCTATGCAATCAGAGATGAGTTCACTTATGAAGAATAAGACTTGGGACTTGGTTTCTTTGCCACATGGAAAGAAAGCATTGCCATGTAAATGGGTCTACAAAATGAAGGTCACAGGTGATGATGTGCCTAGGTACAAGGCCCGTTTGGTTGCTAAAGGGTTCAAGCAAGAGAAGGATGTGGACTTTAATGAGATATTCTCTCCAGTTGTGAAGATGACCACACTTAGATGCATGCTTGGACTAGTGGCAGCAGAGGATATGGAGTTTATGCAGATGGATGTCAAGACAGCTTTCTTGCATGGGGATTTGCATGAGGAAATTTACATGGTTCAGCCGGAAGGCTTTGAAGAAAAGGGCAAAGAGCATTTAGTTTGCAAGCTGAAGAAGAGTCTCTATGGTCTTAAGCAAGCACCTAGAGAATGGTATCAGAAGTTTGATGCTTTCATTCGGTCCCAGGGTTTTAGAAGGAGTGAAATTGATCACTACCTCTACACTAAAAGGGCTAAGGATAATAGCCTCATAATCCTGGCACTATATGTGGATGATATGCTATTGGCTAGCAAGAATACTTATGAGCTAGATGCATTAAAGGCCAAGTTCCATGAGGCCTTTGATATGAAGGATTTGGGACTTGCAGGTCATATTCTTGGTATGCGCATCACGAGTGATCGGAGTAGGAAACTCCTTTGGCTTTCACAAAAAGAGTATGTTACAAAAGTATTACAGCGTTTCAATATGGAGGGGGGGAAGGCAGTGAGTACTCCATTGCCTCCATATGTGAAACTGAGTCATACAGATAGTCCCAAATCAGATGAGGAGAGGGCCATGATGGCCAAGGTTCCTTACGCATCAGCAATTGGGAGTCTTATGTATGCTATGATAGCTACTAGACCAGACATTGCATTTGCAGTGGGAGTTGTTAGCCGGTATATGGCTAATCCAGGAAAGAGGCATTGGGAGGCAGTTAAGTGCATCATGAGGTACATGAAGGGTACCAAAGAGATGTGCATCTGCTTTGGTAAAGGAGACATGCGTGTACTTGGGTACACAGATTCAGACTATGCAGGGCATGTGGATAGTAGGAGATCCACTTCTGGTTATGTGTTCACCTTTGCAGGTGGTGCAGTGTCGTGGATGTCTCGCGCACAGAAGTGCATTGCTTTGTCTACCACAGAGGCTGAGTATGTTGCAGCCACAGAGGGTTGCAAGGAGGCTATATGGCTTGATCAGCTAGTGGGAGATTTGGGGATTCATACAGGTGTACTGACATTGCATAGTGATTCCATGAGTGCTATTCAGCTAGCACGGAATCCGGTCTTTCATGCAAAGACCAAACACATTGAGGTCAGATACCATTTCATCAGGGAGGTACTTGAGGACAAGCGCATAGAGCTTGTCAAGGTTCATACAGATGATAACCCTGCAGATATGCTGACAAAGAGTCTACCTAGTCAGGAGTTTGAGTATTGTCGTGTATTGATGGGCATTGGATAGTATGCTCACTGGTTGCTCTCCCTTTAAGGCACATTGTCCTTTAAGTGGGAGGTTGTGGGGGTTAAAGGTCACTGTGCCTTAACCCCAGTTATGTACAATACTCAAACACATATATAATGAATGAAAAAGAAGATTAGGGTGGTTCTGCACCCACCAAAACTTGTGTGGCTCTCTATCTCCCTCTCTCTCTCTCTCTCCTTCTTCCGTTCTTGCTTCCGTTGAGAGCACTCTCAATGGGGAGGTGGAAGCTTGCATTTGGTAGAGGGGGAAGACGAAAAACGTGTGAGCATGGAGGGAGATCTTGTTAGATTCAAAATTTCTAAAACAAAAGCTCAACCACAAGAAAAACATGACCATGGTTGGATTGAAGGAAAAAGAGGAGGTTTGACAAGGTCAAATCAAGCTTATCAAAAGGAACTTATCATTTTGAAGGGTCAATGACATCTTTAAGGAGTTTTATGAACATTTCTATTTTCTTCTAAAACTAGGGAGCATTTGTTATAAAAATATGTGCTCTCAAACTAACCCTTACATGTTCTCAAACTAACCTTATGACCATCATATTTTGAAATAATAGTCATGCAGTGTTACATGTTCTCAATCTATATTACGAGTATTAAATTTCAATTATAGTCATGCAATGGGATTTATTTTGTTAGACCACTTCTTATTGCAAAGTCTATTAACACTAATTATAATAAATCATTGTTGCAAATTTCTGTGGGTACTCAACAAGTTCAAATAAGCACTCACTAAAATCTTATATGTGAAATATTTGATACTATATTAAATATTCTATATTAGATGTTCACATTGTCCACTCTTTATCAAATAACTCACCTAGTCAATCACCATCTGTGTCCTTGCACAAAAATTTTATTCTTTTTTTCTTGATTGCTTCCAATTGGGGAAAAACCTGCACAAAGAAAATATTTGTCACCAGTGCTCATAGCAGTTCACACATCATCAAATATCTGGCTTCTATAAGCCTCGATCATCTTTATACTAGAAAGTTGTTCCATACTCTCCTCCATTACAGGGCAAGTTGAGTATTGAGTCGCAAAAGAAAATCCCATTTTTCTTCAACTTTGATGAAGTTTCACTTAGCTCAACATGGATTACATGCAACAACTTAGTCATACATTTTGCACGCTCTCACCACAAAGTTTAAAGGATATAGATATGCAAAACAACATTTCTTGTTAGGCATTCTGCAAGCTCCCACTTCAAAGTTGAGCATTTTACAAGCTTCCGCTACTACAAAGGGTGAAGGATATAGATATACAAAACACCATTCATTATTTACAATAAAATTGAATGAAAAACACCAAATTAGTTTCATATCAAAATTTATGATTCTGCAATGTGCAAGGATGTAAATTTCCTTGTGCATGAAAACATGTTGAATGTAGACCCTGTTCACTATCTTGACCCCAGAAATCATCTCAAAGTCCATAATTTTCCCCTTCCAATATCTGGAGAGGTCCTTTGAATACCCAGGTCCTTGTGGCTTACATTGTGACACATGAATATTTCTATATATTTAGGGAATGTTTTAAATAGAGATTGAAAAGAGAAATGAAATAACTAAAAGGCTTCTACCTCTCATCAAAGCTCTTACTGTTTCACACAAATTTACATGAAGCAAAGACATAACTATTGTTATCTATCTTTTGAATAGTATGTTTAAATTACGTTAAAACATACCTGATAACTTCTATTTTACCATCATTTCAAATTACTCTGTATATTAATAAAAGTTGAATTTACAACTCCAAACAAAAAAATGGGTGTTAAGATGAATAGTATGATGATAGCATATATGTAGCAAATTTGGGAAAAGGCACTATGGCTCTTTGCAATGATGATTTTATTGGCTCCAAAAGCACAATCCTAATTTCATACAATGGAATCAATATAGTTTTAATACTACTTTTTGTGTATTCTCAAGGTTGAATGCATTAAGATTGAATACATCTTTTCTTTTGAAAAGATTGAGAGAAGAGATAGAAAATCATGAATGAGAAGTGGTTGAGTTGATTTTAAAAGGGGTTGCAATGGGGAGGTGGAAGCTTGCATTTGGTAGAGGGGGAAGATGAAAAACGTGTGAGCATGGAGGGAGATCTTGTTAGATTCAAAATTTCTAAAACAAAAGCTCAACCACAAGAAAAACATGACCATGGTTGGATTGAAGGAAAAAGAGGAGGTTTGACAAGGTCAAATCAAGCTTATCAAAAGGAACTTATCATTTTGAAGGGTCAATGACATCGTTAAGGAGTTTTATGAACATATCTATTTTCTTCTAAAACTAGGGAGCATTTGTTATAAAAATTTCCCCTTCCCAAGTTCTCATTGGAGGACTCCACATGGGAACAATCTAGGCCCCTTTTTGAGTCCAAATTTCTCATAATGGGATGCTCCCCAAATGGTAAGATAAGTTGCTTTGGAGGAATGGGTGAACTTGTAGCTTCAAATTATCACGCTAGTGCTACATCCTTTTTGAATAGGGTGTCCCCCCTCTTCCAACTTTTCATTGCTCAATCTCCATTGTAGTGTCAGGTTGTTTTCAACATTCATCTCCTTTTAGTGTCCACACGGTCTCTCATGCTTCATATGGGGAGACAAACCTTTTACATGAGTAGCTATTTATTTGGCTTCTTTTGAGATCCTAATGGGATCTACTCTTTCCTTTGGAGTGGCCTTCTTGAGCACCTTTGGCGGATCCTATGTGCTTTCATCACCAAAGTTTCTCTTCTTCAACAACCATCCAAGCCTTCGACTTTCATATGTTACATGTAGTTCACAACTTTTATTTGTTTGAGGACTCAAGAGTTCAAAGGCTGATAGGATATCTTGCCAGAGGTGAAAGATTAAGAAGAGGACACAGTTGTGGGAATGTGAATACGCAAGTGTCAAGACCCTAAGTATGACATCAAAGCAATGACGATCAACAAATAAGATGTTTTGGGTCTAGCCATTGAGAGGTGAGTGAAGGAAGCAAAGATGACTAATGACCTATGAGCAATGTACGATAATGTCAAGAAGTAGGTTCAAACTCAAAACTGTGCAAGAGGCTATGACAAACTACTAGTCTTGGTAGGGCCATTGGGATACTGAACCATACCACCATCCTGATTCGTATGTATGTATGTGTGTGTTTAGATTTAATAATCCCATCAATAAATGATCCATACAATCGATTCAGTCCTAGCATAGCTTAAAGACATTAATAGAAATAATTCACACATGGCCAACCCCCCATAGGGTTTTAAAGATACACATACAAGTGTCGAATCCATCAAGTAGTACAAGCTCCAAGGTCAAGGTCCACTTACCTACCACCATCCAAGAGAAACTAAGGCTTAGAACAACATAGCTTCAATTGGGTAGACAGGTAATGCCTGTTTACCCCGGCTTGTTATCACTTTTACCAAAGAACCAATCCACCATCCTGATTCTAAATTTATAAAATGAAATGAATTGTGTAAAAAATAATAAGTGTCTAAAAACAAGATCTACTACCCTTGTGAAATCCTATTCTTGGGAGAGTAATCCAACCCCGTATTAGGAACCCTTAGGTACTCATGAACACGATGTATCACTATAGCACATAATTCATAATTCCATGTCAATAAAAAACATTGGTAACTCATATAGCTGTTAAGTGTAAGAGGGACTATGTGATCAATAGAAGGTATGCCACAGTTATTGCCCTAAAAATAACTTCAAGGATTTATCTAGGTCAGATAATATCATGGTAGGATTTAATAGCATACTTAGTATTGAAAAATAGCATAAGAAAGAATATATTCGTACGAATATATTCATATTTGTTTACAATACATATGCAAAGATTATCAAGGTATATAGAAACACGCACTTTTAATTAAATGTATGTAGATAGGGGAGAATTGACTGCCACAAATAAAAAAGGGTTACATACATTAAACCAATATATGATTAAAGAAATTTAATCATATATTGGTTTAATGAAATAGGAGGAGGGAGAGACCCACACACTACAAATACCAAATATCAAAATTAGCATGATAAAGAATAAATGTTTTTTTAAAAGAAAAATATGAAATGATTTCTTTCAAGATTATAAGAACTAATAAAAAACTTTAAGTAAAAAACATGAAAAATAACCATAGCTAATTTTATTTAAAATTATTACACAAAAATCCCATTAATAAATATATTTATAAGAAATGTTTGAGAAGATTAAAAGAAATTCAAGAAAGGAACTTTAGAAACCTTACAAGCATAAGAGTAGGCTAGAGCCAATGAATTCTATTATACATTATTTATACTAAACAAGGTTAAAGCTTTTAAGAAGGAACCTACACTCAAAATAAGAGAGCAACTCAGTCAATAATTTACGTAGATCCTGAGATTAATCTACCCCGTAGACAGAGCTATAGTGTTCAAGCAATAAGGGGTGGATGCAGGTCTACAGTAATCAAAGAGCTCCCAAAAGTATCAGTGAAACCAAACATACCAAGGACACACACCTAGGCTTCAGTGGGACACATACTAGCAACAACAATCCCGCAAGAGATGTAAGAGTTAGCAAGAGGCGACTAGCAAAGAAAACCTCGCAAACGAGCTGCATGAGACACCCCTGCATAAACTGTTAACGTCTCACTTAATGAGGATCTAAATAAATAAGGTTACAAGACTATCCGGAAAACAAGGTGGCCGATTATTGCATGCCATGCAACAATGACAGTAAAGTATAGAGACTGCATCCTAGCATCAAAGCTTTCAAAACGCGATGCTGGTCTTTGCTAGTAAAATGCTATCCCACGGGAAAATTGCCCGGTGGTTGTGTGGAGGGGTGCATGCCAGTTAAGTCCAGAGCCGCTACAGTGTGAAATATGTTTTAGCCGTCCATTAGGAAGCATTGTGCATGCAGAGCTGCGGTAAGCACAAAATCACGAGCCGAATTGCTTGAAAGTCGAAGCAGCAATTCGAGCAATCCCAAGGATAACTAGCCAAGATCCAAGGGCAACTCTATGAAGCCCGTTGCAGGAGGAAAGCAAGTGCGCAAGCCCATATAGGTTAACTAATTAAACTGGCAGCCACAAAGTCTTCACAGTGCAATACAATAGATGCAAGCAACCATGAGCGATAACACGCTCAAAAAACCGTCTCACGTTCAAGAGTCTTACGTAGTGTAACTAACTGGGTCGATCATCATCGTGGAAAGACAGGGCAATTAACTCCCATATAGGTCCTCGTAGTTATCGTCGTTGGACTCATATCCCATCCACGTAGAGACTATCAGAAAAGGCTATCGAAGGCATAGATCATAAGAGTGCTTTACAAGGGAGACGGACTGGATAGAAATCGTATGAGATGAAAGACGAGCCAGTAGGTCGAGAATGGAAAGCGATTGGAGTAAAACACCTACAAGAGGAAACCATCTACTAACGCAAAACCTACAAATGCGATGCTGAGTACGTCCTTACTAGTGAAACGCTGTCAAAGCAAGAGCTAGCTTGTATACCTCAGAAGCCGTCAATGAGTGCGTGAGGGATTGAGACGTTTGCATAAGTCACGCCAGAGGTCCAAGGAATCAAGGTAGAAACTAGCGGGTGAGAGTAGAAATAAATATCTCACACACACAGATAGAGGGAAGCAACTGGATCCCCGACACCCATGGGTTTCCACCGCCAAAACTTGAAGGCACTTACCTATAAAAGCCATACCACGTGATAAGCTTTGTATGGCACTCTTTGGTAGTTATTACTTGCAGCAAGGTGGTGGATGGCAGCAAAAAGACTCCATGGATAATGGCGTAATTTTTGGTGCAAACGGGGGAAGGACTACAAAAAAAGAGTCTATTAGCTCTATAAGACCCATGAATGGACCACCAAAATAAGTCTCTATTAGCTCTATATGCAATATAACCAAACCAGCAAATTGATCCTATCAAGAAAGTATTCCAGTAAATAGAAATATAACACATACAAGTGTATGGGACAAGAGTACCTAATAAAACATGCAAATAATTATTATCAGTTTTAGGGCTTACAAGGAGCGGAGAAAGGAATAATAAGAGAGAGAAGGGGAAGGGGGGGAAATAACGTGTTAGGGGAATTTGAATAATTCACAAGGGGGAGTGGAAATTTATTGTGGCACATAAGTGACAGTGTGTCAAAGAAAATGGGAGAGAGAGAGAGAGAGAGAGTGAGAGTGCATGTGTGTGTGTGAGTATGTGTGTGTGTGTGTGTGTGTGTGTGTGTGTGTGTATAGAAAGAGAAAGAGAGAGAGAGAGAGAGAGAACGTGTGCATTTGTGTGCGTGTGCACACAAATGCACACGCACGCGTGCACACACACACACACACACACAGATATCCCATGCATGGTAGAGTGATGAAATAATTTGTAATAAATCCACTACTTCCTTTATATTAATGCTCGATTGAAGGCTTACACCAGCTTTTTTGGGTTTGTCAAATTGGCATGGCAGTGTGGTGCTGGTTGGAAAGGATTGTCAAAAGCTCAGGCATGATGTACAGCTTCTCATTAAGTTCCACATGGAGGGTTGTATTCATTGAAGTCCCACCAAAATTAACTTCAAACTTGGCAATGCATTGGCCTATGGTTTGAGAAATATTTTAGTATTTGATGATGGGGTATGTATATATCTATATCTATATCTTAACACACACACACACACACACACACACACACACACACACACACACACACATGCACACACACATTCACACACACACACACACATGTCATGCCCAAACTCACTCTCTAAAAAGACAACATAATGTGCAATTTCAATCTCATGATAGTCACAAGATTGAAAACTGCACATAGCAAGGACTATAGCTACTATAACACCCCCACCATAGATGTGATCAGTGCTCAACAATGGTTGTAGAGCATAGTATAAACATGTGCTCTCACACATAATACACACACACCCACACATACAAAGGTCTTTGTATTGAGTTTATGGCAACACTCTGGAGGTGAAGGGAAGAAAAAGGCTAGCACTAAAGGAGAAGGCTAATCGAAAAGTAGTCCACATTCTCTTCATTCAAGCTTCAACTAATTGTGAAGACTACACAATTTCTCTTTCCCAAATGGGCAAATCTGAGCAAAAAATACTTAGACAATCTAGCTAATAGGGCAATGCACCGATTAAGATAATTTGCGATATCAACAAGCCACAACATGAATGAAAACTTCACAAGGTGAAATTTGCATGTCTGCCAACAATATGGCATGAACATACATTTAAATAAATCCAAGAACATGCCCAAACTCATCCTGTGAAACACAACGCATAGTGTAGTTTCAAGCTTATGACACAGTCACACATCGATAACCATAATCTCCACCATGCAAAGCGAGGATTTAGTGACTATGACATCCCCACCAACATCATCAATGCACAACAATGGGTGTAGACTATTGTGCTCTCACACATACATATCCACACACTCGCACATACTTGAGCATACATTTATACAAAGGTCTTCCTACTGAGCTTCTAACAACACTTTGGACATTACGGGTAGACTCAATCATGACAAAGGCTAGCACTAAAGGAGAAGGAGTACTCCACATTCTCTTCATTCAAACTGCAACTACTCGTAAAAAGGATACGATTCTATTTTACTCTTTGAACAAATAAATATAAGCAAAAGATGCTTAGACAATCTAGATGATAGAGCAATGTATCACTTAAGATAGAAAGAATTTAGCAAGCCACAACATCCCCGCCTTCACTGCCCCTCCTCCCCCACTTCTTCCCCCACCCGAGTCTCCTCGACCGCCTTGTCGCCTCCGCCTCCGCCTTTGCTACCCCCTCCACTTCCCCCCTCGTCGCCTCCGCCTCCGCCTTTGCTGCCCCCCTTCGCTGCCTGCGTCTCCTCTCCCCATTTTTTGGTTATGCTCTGCTTCCCAAATCTCCCAAAGGAATATCGAGCCAACCTCCCCTCCATAGGTCGAGCATTTGGCACTATGTTGGAGTCTCTACCAGATTCAGCCGCATCAATGGTAATAGATGACGGGGTCCCCACCAGATTAGTAGTTGAGAGCCAAGAGTCCCTCCCATAGTTGATTCTCCTAGTAGAGACCCTTGAAGGGGGTACACTGCTAATGAGTGGAGATTTTTGGGTAACCAAACCAGTGTCTTCGTTGCAGACAGATGGGTCACCTAGCTAGAGATTGCCCCCGTGGTGGGCCAAGGTCAAGCTCCTCCCCCCCCACCCCGCAGAGCAGGCAGAGTCAACAGGCTAGAGCCCATGCTAGAGCCCACAACCCCCCCAGACAGGAAGCTGCGGACATTAGCCCCCTGACAATGGCTAAGGAGGAGCGGATTTCAGAGCCCCAGCAAGCCTCATTAGCAGGGGGCCTGTGGTCACCCCTCCTCCCCCCCTCTCCACTCCCCCCCCTTCCTCCTAGTTCCCCCCCCCCCTCCCCCCCCTCGCCTCTCCTACTATGGTCATCCTCACCACCCGCCCACCCTCCGCCTCCTCCCCCCACCCCTCGCCCTCCGCCCCCCTCTCCACCTCCTTAGCAAGTTCTTCAGCCTCCCCCCCTCCCTGCCTCTACCCCCCTACCAGTGGGCAAGGGTAGGACAGTGCCCCCTTTTGCTTCCTCATCGCAGAATCTTGTCCCCTCTCTCCATTTGGGGGGGGGGGCACAGGGAAGGGGTTTGTCCTCCCGATCAGCATCTCCCAATTTTCAGCCTGGGCGTCCCTTACCGCGGGACTTCTGGAGATTGGGACCCTGGAATTATCTAGAGATTCCGGACTCTTACCCTTTACCCCTGGAGGTAACGCTTGTGATCTTGCAGCCCCGAAAAGGGGGTTCGATCAACATAGTAGACTCCCAAACACACCTAGTTTGGAGATTCCAATTTGCCTCCACAGGGTTGGAGAAGTGTCCCCAATGGTGTTTGATGCTAAGCTGGGAGATCAGATTTCATGCATGATGGACAAGTGGATGGGCCCACAGGGACTGAACATTTGGCACGCCCATGGTGCTAAGGTTAACTTTCAGTTGTGCTTTACGCAAGAGAAGCCGATGTGTGGTTTGGCGGTAGGAGTTATCATATTGCCGCTTGAGGCAAAGGTTGATCAAGCATACTACTCGCCACTCCCAAAGTGCACAGAGTTGGTCGGGGTGGAAGTCTCCATGATGAAATGGGCACGGAAGATTGTCCACCCTAGTACAAGTCACATAAGGTAGTCTTTCCGGATTAGGCACCCACTCATAGGAGAGCCTTGTTTTCTGTATCCCCATCCTCATAAGGTAGACCTTAGTGAGTTGGAACATGCACAGGCTCCATGACCATGTGCGTGGTCAACCGCGGGACCTAATCCTTCGACAAGAGCTGCAGAAGGCAGTGGTAGGGAAGGCAGTGGACATCCTTTTGATTCAGGAGCATATGCGCGTAGTCAACCGCAAAACCTCCTCCCGGGGAGAGGCCCGAAGGGGTGGTTTCCTGTAGTAGGACGGACCGGAGGGGTCTGCATCTCAGTCTCCCAAATAGTGGCTCCAGAGGTTTATGATCAGGGTGAGCTTAAAAAGGTTGAAACAAAAAAATTAGTTTGTTCTAGAGAAACCCAGCTCACAGCCTAGGGGATCTCTGGTATTGGGACTAATAGCTAGGTGGGGAGACTATACTACTAGCAAATCCCATGTGTAGTGAAGATGTAAAAAATTCCTGCCAACCAAGCCTTGCAGAATCAAGTGTCCTCGCGACAGTCGCCCTAAGCCTGGGGTCCGACGTTCCTAGGTGGAGTGGAGGGTGTGTAGATGATATCCTGCCAGATGGCGACCAAGGTAGCCGAGGGTGGAACCAGATGCTCACCCATCACCAGACTGCAGCGAGCAACCCAAATGTTCCATGCAGTGATACTGGTTACTACCTCCCATACGCTATCCTCCAAAGGAGGAAGAGGGAGGCTATCCGGAGGGATCGCCTCATGGAGCCTATCCTCTGAATGCTCTGACCTTGTATTCGGTAAGCTAGGGAGATCTCACCAATTTGGAATGCATGTCCTCCCTCAGCCAACCAGGCCACCACCCTGCATGTGTAGTCCCTCTGAAGGCTCTGCATACGGGTCATAATCTGGAGGGCTCCCATCCAAATCCTTATTGCTCTAGAGGCAGTGAGGGATCGTCGCCAGAGCAACAATGACATTACCCCTCCACCTGCATTTGTTCCAACGGGTCGATGGGCAAGTCTCCGTGGTCGGTCAGCCAACAGAAATAGGAGATCTTTCTCGGTCGCAAACTGGCTCATAACCATGTCCAAAACAAAGAATGGACCTCCTCGAGCACTCTCTGGGCCACCCAATGCCTCTCCCTCGAAGGGTTCCACATCGAAGAATCCATCTGAAGCCTCTTGTCGATCCATGTGGTGTAGGAAAAGAAGGGCACCTCATCCATCTGCTCAGCAAGGCCGCTCCTGGAGGGCCAAAACCACTCTCTCGGATCTTACTAGACCTCTCTTAAGGCCCTACCCTCCCAAAGCTAGGAGCACCATCTGGGGGCATCTTGCTCTAGGATACTAGGAGGATCAATGTGTCACTCCTTCCCCAAATGTCCCACCACTCTGATCATCTGTCAATGAATCCCATACAGACTCCCATCCATCTCTGGGTCTCTCTCAATAAGTGCTTGGAGTAGGCCTCCAAGTCCTACACAGAAAAACCCGAGCTGCGTGTTGCCTCGCTCCATAACACCTTCGGGGATGTTGTTTGTATGAAGTCTTTCAAGCATTAATAGAAGGTTCTTTTCTTTGCCAAAAAAAAAAAAAAAGCCACAACATGGATGAAAACATCCCAAGGTAAAATTTACATGTTTGCTAATATGTTGGGAGCATATATCTAGATGAATCCATAACATGCCCACACTTATCCTCTTAAAATACAACACAGTGTGCAGTTTGAATCTCATGATATTCACAATGTTCAAAACCATAATCTCCATAATGCATAATAAGGACTACCTACTATGACATCCCCACCGACGTCATCAACATGCGTGGTGGGTATAGAGCATAGTATTAACATGTGATGTCAAACATAAACATACATACCCACATACTTGAGCATCCATTTATACAAAGATCTTTGTACTGAGTTTCTGCCAGCTCTCCAAAGGTAAAGGATAGACTTAGCCTGACAAAGGCTAGCACTAAAGGAGAAGGCTAATCACAATATGGTCCACATTGTCTTCATTCACGCTATATTGCTTGTGAAGACTATGATTGCATTTTAGTCTCTCCCAAATGAGCAAACCTAAGCAAAAATTGCTTAGGCAACGCAGTTGATGGGGCAACACATCACTTAAAAGAATTATCAAGCCACAACGTGGATGCAAACTCCACAAGGTGAAATATACATGTCACCTAACACGGCAAGAACATATATCTAGATGAATCCAAGAACATGCCCAAACTCATCCGTTTAAAACACAACATAGTGTGCAATTTCAACCTCACGATAGTCCTAATCTCTATCACGTATAGTAGGGACTAGCTACTATGACATCCCCCCAGCATCATCAATGCCCAACGATGGGTATAGTCCTCAATATAAATATGTGCTCTCACACATGCATATCTACACACCCACACATAGTTGAGCTTCCATTTATACAAAGGTCTTTGTACTAAGTTTCTGACATCACTTCGAAGGTGAAGGGCAAACTCTAAAAAACCTAAATTTACAAAAAGAAATGAGAATGCGACAAGTGGCATCCATGAGGGCTTCATGAGAAATAAAATTGAGACTAGGTTGCCTAGGGTAAGAATTCAAACTCACACAACAATAGCTAGAAGTAAGAATTACAAAACAATGAGTGAAAGCTTCAAGCAAAACACTAGCAACAGACAACCATTGTAAGTACACATTAGGAAAAAAGGGAGCTCATTTTGGAGCCCTGTAAGAAATTCACTATTTTCTCTTTTCTCTCTCTACAAAAGCAAGAAAATATGGATACTTACGTGAGAAATGTCAGTGTGAAAAGGAATAAATATATTCTTTAACATGCTTTACATTCAATGTTCATATAAAAGCAACACTTTTCTGTGCAGAATTTGGTGATTCTGATACCGCAGACGCGTCCGGAACGGCCCAAAACCCCAAGAACGGCACTGAAAACGCTGGAATCGGACATCCGGAGGCCCGAAAACGGCCGAAAAAGGCCGAAAAGTGCAATTTGCAGCAAAATGCGATCTGGCACCTTTTGAAATTTCAAAAGTGCCATATCGCATTTTGTTGCAAATCGCATTTTTCAACCTTTTTTGGCCGTTTCCGAGCCTCCGGATGTCCGATTCCAACGTTTCCAGTGCCGTTCTTGGGTTCCGGACGCGTCTGCGGTGTCAGAATCATCAAATTCTGCACAGAAAATAGATTTTTAAAGATTCAAATCAGATCACCTCATTAATGTGACATGCTTCTACGAACATATAGTACTATTTCTTTTTCTTATTTTCATCTTCTTTTGTTGAATTTTCAACGTTACGTTGGCCCACTCCTAATTGGTTGAGAGCCTATTTTCTCTCTCTTCTAAAAGGCCCCAAAATGAGCTCCCTTTTTTCCTAATGCTTCTACTCTTGGTGATTCTAACATTAGCTTCCGCAGATGTTCATCCAATATGAAGATAAACAGGCATCCTTCCCACGTACAGATAGCATTTGCTTCAGGTCACCTGTGGGTAGCATTTGCTTCAGGCCAGTATAGCTCAAGACCCTGGGTGGCATTTGCTTCAGGCCCGCGTAGCTCAAGACTTCAGGGCTCCTTGACGACGCAAGCAGACAATCCACATGCTTTGCTATACAATCAAGGGACCGCATTTCATGATGCCACATGCAGATTCAATAGCCCTTCCAGCTTTGCTAAAAAAGAAATAGTACCCATATGATTATCAAGCAAAATGTTGACAGGTTATCTAGAACCAGCAAAAGGCAGACAGGAAGATGGACTGGATTTCATACTGCAAATATTGTCTACTGCTGTCAACTATTTATAATGAATAAGCAGATGGCAATCTAAGAGCCACAATTATATGATTGAACGAAGAACTGCTTCCATTCCAATGTACGCTGATGTGAAGAGGGCATGGAACAATAAATCGCTGACAGAGACTTTTTGTTCATCCGGAGGAATGTGCTTAAACAACCCTACAACTTTTGTCATATTAACAAAGATTTGCATGGTATAACCTTGAGCATAAGAAAGCTTATATGAGCCCTTGAGACCACATGAGTGCATTTTTTGAGAATTTTTGCCAAGTAGGGATGGGATCCATAAGTCATAAGCCCTTGAGACCACATGAGTGCATTTTTAAAGAATTTTTGCCAAGTAGGGATGGGATCCATAAGTCATAAGTCTCTTTATACACATTTATAGAGATCTGCAATGTATAACAGATTGTAAGACACATATGTTAATTGCTGAGCCTTTGCCCAGTAAGGATTTTCTCGCAGGTTGAGCTATGTTGTTAGCCTTCGAAGTACACACACTACAGCATATCTACAGGTCAAACATATGAATACCTAAGGATGGCAACTGGCCACTATCAATGCTTGATAAAGCAAACATTAGCAATGCAGGTCCCCATTGTTACCCAATAAACTCGCTTTTTTGTTGACAGGGCTGACTCAACAGAACAAGTCCAGGAACTGACCTTTTAAAGAAGTGCTCAGTCCCAAATTTACGAGTACAAGGCAACAAAGAAACCCGAAGATAGATACAAGGCCAAGAATCAACTGAAAATTGTAGTCAAATACAGTTCCACTGACAGCTCCACTTTGTTCAATTAAATAACTCTGCTGACGTTACCAAAATTCCTATAGAACTTAAACCGCTTGCATTTAAAACTTGCATTCAAAACTGGTGCTGAAAGTTTCCATGTATGAGTTTCCTTGATATATGTTACAGTGAAAAAGTATATATGTTGCAACCTGCTGTGAAAAAGTACGAGGCATCTCTACTGTTTAGCACAGCACAGTGACCCAGACATACCATGAAATCCACTTTCATACAACGCCCATAGATTTTCTAGAACTCTCTCGAAAATAAGGTTTCCAACAACAGGTTTAGTAGATGACAGATTGCAACGTCTTCAAAAATGGATGTGAATTTCGAAAAAGTGTTCGCAAGCATAAGCCCCTTCCAAAAGAGTGCAAACAAGCTTACAGGCATTGCAAATCGGCATATATGTAGTGAGCTCTCTTGCAAGAAAGTGACCCTCAGCCCAATGCAAATGTGCATCAGATTCTTCTCCAAGTTTATTCCACTCCGATCATTGGGTCTGCTTCACAATTTCTTTCATCATGCTCATTATCCTCTACATCCTTTGTTTCTTCCTTATCCACATAGTCCACCTGGAAATCATAATCACTATTGCTTTTGTGATTCTTATCAATAATTTGGAGTGCCTTTTTCCTGCGCTTACGTTCTGCTTTAGCTAAACGAGGATTCAAAATACCCTCTGCGTCATACAGCTCCTCATTTTGGTTTAAAAAAGTACGTCCCCTGCTAGCTAAATTCTGTGAGGTATCCATATCACTGAGACTGGCTTCCCCAAGTGCCTCTGTTTCTTCCTCTTCATCCATGTTTTCCTCGTCACCCAACTGTATAAATACAGAAAATCAAATTTACAACACTATATGACCATCACCTTGCGCCTAGGAATGCACAACACAATTTTATGCACATCAAAACCAAAGACAGGATGTTATGCACAACCTTATCAGCTGCTTGCAGCTGCAATACACGGATTGATCCTAAGATCTTCTCAAATAGGATTCATGAAATCGGGCACAGAGCTAAGAAGCATAGCAAGAGTCCCTATGCTAAAAAGTCTAGCAAGAGTGACACCAGCAATCACCATGACAAGTGCTCACATACGAAACTTCTCTAAATCCTCTTCAACTCCCAATCCTCCCTATAACTAACTTTCAAATAAAAATAAAAATCTCTCTAATTTAAACTAACCATGCATTTCCTTTTGCCTCTTCCATATCCTATTGCAGCTGAACGTGTTCCATATTTTGTGTCCTTTCTGTTGGAAATTAGATTGTCAACCAACCCCCGCCCCCCCGTTTTTTTTTTTTTTCAGGAGAATGGTCACCTCCCAGTCGTGAGCCCCCATGTGAGGGGGGGTTGGAGAGGGGGGGGTTTGTACCAGGGTAGGAAGGAGCTCCCACATGGACAGAAAATTGGCTGTCGTGTGGGCAGCAAGCAAACAAGAAAGGAGGCTGCCACATGGGCAGCACATTGGCTGCCATGTGGGCAGCAATCACTCACAGAAAACAAGGGAAATGGGCCTGCCAATGGGCAGCACATAGGCTGCCATGTGGGCAGCATATCCAAGAGATGTAACTGGCTGCTTGGAGGTGTTTGGTGGAGCAGCAGCAATACGTGGGACCCTTCCAGGATCAGCAGCGATGATACGTCGCACAGTCTGGAGCATGTTCAACAAGTGTATGGCCTAGCACAAGGCTTGTTTAAGTTCTTCAAGTTGCAAAAGCAGTCTAGGAAGCTGCAAAAGTGCATAGTAGAGAAGTGGTAGTTATATCTCAAGACTGGTCACAGACTGGCCAGTCCTAGCTCCTATAAAAAGGCCCCAGTGCGGTGGATTAGGCAGTTCATTCGGTGGTCATTTGGAACAGCCAGTGTGCAAAGTACCGGAGAGCAACTGGGCATGCATGTAACTAGGGAGGAGTGCTCTTCCTTGAGCAGCTACTGAAGCCTACCAGAGGCACATGGCAGCTTGGAAGAGATCTACCGCAGAGGGTGCAGTGTACAAGGCTTATGGTGGTGCCCTACCTACACTGGTTTGCTGCGTGTACAAGGCTTATGGTGGTGCCCTACCTACACTGGTTTGCTGCAGGTGTTGGTACAATTTTGGAGCTATTTTTGTACTTGATCTACATATCTATTTATGGGGTTTTTGGCTGTATATCTGTGTGTGCTCTTTGAGATCTAAAGTGTATTCTATGTACTTGTGTGCAAGATTAGCTGGCAGCAGTTGATCAAAATGTGGACAACAATCAGCGTGCCATGCATTTGATACAAAAGTATCCCTGGAGCTTCAATGAGCTAATACTGCCCTGACAGCTGGAGAAAGGTCGAAGCCTCTCTAATCCTGCATTTTGCTTGCCATTACAGTAAGCCAAATACCTTCTTGAAGTACTGTCAGAATAGCCACCTATTGAGCCTCCGTATATTCATTTGCGTTTTCAATGGCGTCACATCTATTTGAAGTTGAGCTTCTTCAGCCTCTCCCTCCTTGGTAACAACAGCCTTGTTCTCAGCTTGATTCGAGCAAAAATGTGCTATTCTTCACCTTCACAAAAGGACTGCTCTATGTCAGACATGTTCATAGTCACACCCAGATCCATGACAATCTCGTGCCAACTAGATGTAACCATCAAGAATAACTCCTCTATAACTACCAAATTAGCTGCATCATGCGACTCTTATGCCTTGACTGGTCCTTTTTTTGGGACTAGATGCTTGTGAGAAACAAGGAGAGCAAGAGTGAGCAAGAGTGAGAGCTGAACGTAGGTCTACTCAATAGTGGACTGAAAGGAAGTGAGTACAAAAGAGAGATAACAGGTTTTGTCTAAGTGACGAAACCCTATCTAATCACTAAACATAGTTAGGGATTAGACTGTGGTTAGGGGAAAAAGTACCCCTAACCCACTTATTACATTACATTGGCCACTCCCTACAATATAATAATAATTCTAACACCCCCCTGCATTGCCAATGTGGTGTACAAGGTAGTGATCAATCACCAAAAGGAGATAAGTTTAGGGCACTGCGAAATGCCTCAAACTTCTCACGTGAAGTGCTTTGATGAAGATGTCTGCAACATTGCCATGTGTTGACACATAGATCATACTGATCTCCCCTGCATCCAACTTCTCTCTGACATAATGATAATGAACCTCAATGTGCTTCATGCAAGCATGAAACACAGGATTCTTTGCCACTGCTATAGCACTTTGACTATGAGTGAGAATTGGAGAAGGACCCTCCAATTAGAGACGAAGATCAGCGAACAAACGTCACAGCCAAACAAATTCAACTGTCGCTGTGAAAGCTGCCCTGTACTCGGCTTCACATGAGGAAGTAGCCACTGTAGATTGCTTCTTGCTCAGCCAAGAAATGCAAGCTTTGCCCAAAAAGAAACAATTACCACTAGTGGACTGCCTGGTATCATAGTCTCCAGCCCAATTTGAATCACTGTAAGCATGCATTTGCAAGTCACCCCCCCCTAGAAAGCATCAAGCCAAAAGACTTTGTGCCTTGCAAATAACGGAGGATGCGTTTTACGGCCTACCAATGTGTTGTCTTTGGGTTGTGCAGATATCTGCTCACTTGAGATACTACATACTGAATATCAGGCCGTGTATTGCACAAGTATATGAGGCATCCAACAGCTTGGTTGTAAAGTGTGACATCCACTGATTCACCTACATCATACATAGTAAGCTTCAGCCCCGGCTCCATGGGAGTGGCAATAGGCTTACAATCATGCATGTTGAACCTATCCAAGAGTTTCTGCACATACTTGGACTGAGACATAACGATGCCACACTTATCTTGTATAAACTGGATCCCCAAATAAAAATTTGACATGCCCAAATCTGTCATGTCAAATTCAGCTTCCAACTCAACTTTGAAATCTACAATTATTTCCTCATTTGACCCTGTGAGCAGCATGTCATCTACATAAAGAATAATGACCAAGATATCCCCCCATCCTTCTTGATGTAGAGGATAACCCCTTACTTGCCAAGAATGCATCAATCTTAGCATACCATGCACGTGGGGCTTGTTTCAGCCCATATAAAGGTTTGTTAAGCTTGCAAACCTGAAGTGCATTGCTAGAAAGTTCAAATCCAAGAGGTTGTTTGACATAAACCTCTTCCTACAAGTCCCCATTAAGGAAAGCTGTTTTTATGTCCAACTGATGGACATTCCAAACAAAATTTGCAGCCATAGCAATAACTGACCGTATGGCGGTCATCCGAGATGTAGGAGCAAAAGTCTCCTCATAATCTATGCCCTTCTTCTGTGCATAGCCTTTGGCAACCAGCCTTGCCTTGTACCTGTCAACGGACCCATCTGACTTCCTTTTCACCTTGAAAATCCACTTCGTACCAATGGCATGCTTACCTGGTGGTAAGTCTACAACATCCCAAGTCTGATTTTTCTCAATGGACTGCAATTCATTGTGCATGGCATGCATCCAATGCCCATTATCCTTTCCTTCTTTAAAAGAGTCACGTTCTTCTTCATCAAGAAGAGTACATGCATAAGCTGTCTCAACTGAAAGAGCCCCCCTTGCGTGCCTTAGTGCACTACAAGTCCTGCCAGGCAATGGGACCTCAAGCCTACTCTCCCTGAGAGTCTGGAGCAACCAATTCGGGACTGTTTTGGCTCCGTGTATCTCTTGAATCTCTTACCTAACAACTTCATCCACCCTTGTGGAGGTACAAAATCAACCAGTGGCTGAATCAGGACATGTGGAGCAGGAGGAGGTTGCTGTAAATTCTGGATTTTCAGCATGAATCTCAAGTCAAGAACCAAATGCTACAGGAAGCATCCCCTCAAAAACATCATCTGAAAAAGCTGGAATATAAAATTCAGCATGTGTATGTGTTGAATTCTCTGAAAATATAGCATCTCTACTAACAAAAATCTTGCGAGAAGCAGGATTGTAGAGACGATAGCCTTTGCTTTGTGCACTATACCCAACAAAAATGCATTTAAGTGCCTTATCTGACAACTTGTGTAGAAACTCCACAAGCACGTGAGCATATGCAACACAACCAAAAACTCTAAAGTGATCCATTGAAGGCTTTCTCCCATGCCATGCCTCATAGGGAGTGATTGTCTTCAAAACCTTTGTGGGAGCCCGATTCAAAACATAGTTTGCACACATGAGGCCTTCGAGCCAAAACCTATGAGACAACCTTTTACTGGTAAGCATGCATCTATCCATCTCCATAAGAGTGCGATTCTTGCACTTGGTTTTACAATTGTGCTGAGGTGTAAGCCTCACTGTAAGCTGATGCGTGATGCCTTTCTCCTTCAAGAATGCTTCAAACTCATGAGACATATACTCCCCCCCTCTATCTATGCGAGGTGTCTGCACCTTGAGTCATGTCTCATTCTCAACCATAGCCACTAAGTGTTTGAAATGCATAAACACTTCTGATTTTGCCTTAAGACTATAGACCCAAGTATAGTTGGTGAAGTCATCTATGAATGTAACATAATAGAGATAACCCCCAAAAGCAGGTGTCCTCATGGAACCACAGACATCACTGTGAATGAGCTGTAATTTGCGTGTAGCTCTCACTGCACCATCCTTCTTGAAAGGAAATCTATATAGCTTGCCAAAGATGCAGCCCTCACATGCATGAGGAGGAGGTGACTCCAAAGGAGGCAATGCATCAACCATAGCATGCTTCTAAAGTGTCATTAAGCTGCCATAGCTCATGTGCCCATACCTGGCATGCCATAACTCCGCATTCTGCATCGCAGTAGTGGGAGTGCTCACTGAAAATGCAAGATCGGATCTTTTATCATATATACCAAGCTGAAAAAGACCCCGATACAAAGTGCCAGACAACATCAAAGCATACTCATTCTCTTTGTCTCTGACTGCAAACTTAGCATCATCAAATACAACCTGAAATCCTTCTCTATTAAGAGAGGACACTGAAAGCAAATTCTTCTTTATACCTGGCACATAGAAAACATCTAAAATTCTGAAATATGTACCATCAGTGGATGTGAGAATGATATCCCCCACTCCACACACTGAATAAGAAGAATTATTTGCACAAGTCAGCTTCTTTTTAGTAGATGGAGGATGCAGGGATGCAAAAAGGCTCTTCTTAGAAGTGATGTGCTTAGGAGCACCACTATCAAAATACCAAGTACTCAGTGTCTCATTTGTTAGAATTATTATTATAATTCAGCAGTGACCAATGTAATGTAATAAGTAGGTTAGGGACACTTTTCCCTCCTTTAGAGGTTTTTTCCCCTAACCACAGTTAGTTCACTAACTATGGTTAGTGAAGGATAAGGTTTTGCCACTTAGACAAAACCCATCCCACTTCTTGTAATAGTCACTTCTTCTATTGCAAACACTACGTTCAACTCTCTTGCTTCATGCACTCTCTTGATTTCTAACATTTTGTATCAGAGCAGCAAGACCCTGCTCCCAGTTCCCCGCTCCTTGCTCGCAAGACCTTCCTGCTCCAAGCTCCCTACTTGCAGCTTCCGTCTGTACAATCTATACAGACTGATTCCGTACAGCAGCCCACGCTTCAGCTCTCGAGGTGCCGTACAATGCCATCAGGTCTGTACAGCCGTACAAGCTCACGGAGCTCTCGTTGTCCGTACAGCTGTGTCTGCTCCCGTACATTCCGTACAGTATCCGTACCATCGACTAGCCCACCAGCATTCCGTACATCTGCGCCAGCCCGTACAATCGTATGCCGTACCGTCGTACAGTTCCGCCCAGTTCCGCCGTACAACTGCAGTTAATATTTTCATACTTTTGTCAACGACGTACAGATTTCGTATCTTCCGTATAACTGTCGTTCGTACTCCGTACAATTGGTCGTCCGTACAGCAGCAGCAACAACCGTACACCCGTACAGCAAGAGCTGTACATCCGTACATTTGGTCCGTACAAGTCGCTGTACACAACCCGTACATTGTACCGATTTTGTACAGACAATTCCGTACAATCTGAGGAGCCCGTACTTTGTGCAGATTTTTTTCTTTGCAGGTGGACTCTGGAAGGTGTTTCCTGATAGGCATTTGCACAGAGAGCCATTGTTTGGCTAAGATCTTGCAAGAATTTGGGGCATTCCGTATTTGTGGACAGACTTTGCATTTGTTGCAGAGAAATGCAAAAATTTAGGGCTTTCGCAATCACACTGCAATTTTGCAACGATGGGGCTTCTGCAGGAAGAGTGCAATTTGTGCAACATTTGGGGCTTTCAGACCATTTGCCCTCTTTTGTATGCAATTTCCCACAAGAAATTGGGGCTTCTGCATTTGGGTTGCAATTTTGCACGTAAAAGAGCATTTTGGAAGTTTGCAGACAGTTTGGGACTCAGTACGAGTCAAATTGCAGACTTTTGCCACCTTTTGCAGATTCTATTTGCAGATTTTTGGGCATTGAGCAGAGCATTGTGGTGCATTTTGAGCCTTTGACAGGCTGTGACAGTATTAGTCACTGTGGGCATATTCTTCTTTGCAGAATTTACTTGTGCATCTTACATCCCAGGAAGGGATTCTACTTGTTCAGTTTGCTGTATTTCTGAGTTTATCTTGCAAAAATGGCACATAACAACTCAAATGAGGTGTTCGGGGTTCTCACACAGGAGGATAAGTTGGATGGCACTAACTACTCCTTGTGGAGTTTCATGGTTCACAATATCTTAGTTGGCAGAAATCTTTGGGATTATGTCAATGGAGATGAAGAAAGACCACATACAACGCCTATACCTGTCACTCCAGCTGGGGGCAGGGGTAGAGGTACAAATACAGCACAAGTAATTGGAGCAGCCGCTCCAGGAGCTCCCACAGGAGAGCAGAAAAGATGGGACTCTAGAGATGCACAAGCTCTTTCAGTAATTTCTCTTTCTGTCAAGAGGTTCATTATACCTCATATTTGGTCATGCAAGACATCTATGGCAGCTTGGGTAATACTGGAGAGTATGTTTGCAGCAAGAAACGATGCCAGAGTTTGTGATCTGAAGCGAGAACTTTCCCATACACATATGGAGGAGGGAGATTCCATGAATTCTCACCTCACTAAGCTTCAGGATCTCAGGGAACAATTGCTGAACATTGATGAAGTCATTCCGGATTCAGAGATGATCTCCACCACTCTGAACTCTCTTCCTGAGTCCTATCTTGGTTTCCACACCTCGCTGAATTTGTCATTGAGGGGGGGCAGCAATCCTCTCTCCTTTCACGAGTTGGTAGGACTTATGTTGCAGGAGGAACAAACACGCAAAAATATGGCAACCCGGCCTGGCGAGCATGCTATGCTCTCCAAGTTCAAGCCCAAGGGTAAAGGGCAGCATAAGCCACATGCCCATCAGCCCACACATCAGCATAAAGCTGATTCTGGACAGCCTTCTTATAAGGCACAGGGTGATACAAACAAGCAGAAAAAGAAGGGCATCTGTCATTACCACAAAAAGCCAGGTCATTATATTGGAGAGTGCAAGAAGCGCATAGCCAAAGAAAAGAAAAGGGATTCCAATATGGCTGTATCAGATGCATCAGGTCCACATTGCCATGATGGAGGAGATGTTGCAGCCAACTTGGTTGAAGAGCACTATGCCTTTTTGACTTGCACTTCAGATTTTTCAGTGGGTAGTTCAGAGACTACAGCCACTAATGATGATGACCCATATGCTTTTTTGACTTGCAGTTACGATCCTTCAAAGGATGAATGCTCTTTCAGTGTTGATGAGACACTACATACTTGGTATTTTGATAGTGGTGCTTCAAAGCACGTCACTTCCAAGAGAAATATGTTTGTAACTTTGCATTCTTCACCCACCAAGAAGAAGGTCACATGTGCAAATAATTCTTCTCATTCAGTATGTGGAGTTGGAGATATTATTCTCACATCCACTGATGGCATAGATTTCAGAATTTCATATGTACTCTATGTGCCAGATATAAAGAAGAATTTGCTTTCAGTGTCCTCACTCAATCGGGGAGGATTTCAGGTTGTTTTTTATGATGACAAGTGTGCAGTCAGAGACAAAGAAAATGAATACGCTTTGAGATTGTCTGGCACTTTGGATCGGGGTCTTTTTCAACTTGATTTATATGAAAAAAGATCCCAACTTGCATTATCAGTTAGCACTCCCACTACTGCAATGCACAATGCGGAGTTATGGCATGCCAGGTATGGGCACATGAGCTATGGCAGCTTAATGAAACTTCAGAGGCATGATATGGTTGATGCATTACCTCCTTTGGAGTCCCCTCCTCCTCATGCATGTGGAGGTTGCATTCTTGGCAAAATGCATAGGCTTCCCTTCAAGAAGGATGGTGCAGTGAAAGCTACAAGAAAATTGCAGCTTATTCACAGTGATGTCTGCAGTCCCATGAGGACAGTTGCTTTTGGGGGTTATCTCTATTTTGTTACATTCATAGATGACTTTACCAACTACACTTGGGTTTATGGTCTCAAGGCAAAATCAGAAATGTTTATGCATTTCAAACACTTTGTGGCTATGATTGAAAATGAGACAGGACTCAAGGTGCAGACACTTCGCACAGATCGAGGGGGGGAGTACATGTCTCATGAATTTGAGACATTTCTGAAAGAAAAAAGTATTATGCATCAGCTTACAGTGAGGCTTACACCTCAACAGAATGGCAAAGCTGAGCGGAAGAATCGCACCACCATGGAAATGGATAGATGCATGCTCACAAGTAAGAAGTTGCCTCACAGGTTTTGGCTGGAAGGCCTCATGTGTGCAAACTATATTTTAAATCGGGCTCCTACAAAGGCTTTGAAGACAATCACTCCCTATGAGACATGGCATGGGAGAAAGCCTTCAGTGGACCACTTCAGAGTTTTTGGTTGTGTTGCATATGCCCACGTTCCTGTGGAATTCAGACACAAGTTGATGCATTTTTGTGGGATATAGTTCACGAAGCAAAGGCTATCGTCCCTACAATCCTGCTACACGCAAGATTTTTGTCAGTAGAGATGTCATATTCTCTGAAAATTCTGCACATACAAATGCTGAAATTCAGATTCCGACCTCTTCAGATGATGTGTTTGAGGGGATGCTTCCTATAGCATTTGGTTCCCCTGCTGAAAATAAGAATTTACAGCAACCTCCGCCAGCTCCACAAGTACAGATTCAGCCCCCAGCTGAATTGGTACAACCTCAGGGTGTGGATGAAGTTGTCATGCAAGAAATTCAAGAGATACACACAACCAAAACAGTCCCGCATTCGTTGCTTCAGACTCTCAGGGAGAGTAGGCTTGAAGCTCCATTGCCTGGCAGAACTCGTAGTGCAGTAAGGCACATGGAGGGAGCTCATTCAGTTGAATCAGCTTATGTAGGTACTCTTCTTGATGAGGAGGAGCCTGAGACATTTGAAGAAGCAAAAGATAATGTGCATTGGATGAATGCCATGCACGATGAGTTGCAGTCCATTCATAAAAATCAGACTTGGGATGTTGTGGATTTGCCACCAGGTAAGAATGCCATAGGTACACGGTGGGTTTTCAAAGTCAAAAGAAAACCAGATCGGTAAGGCTGGTTGCAAAAGGATATGCTCAGAAAAAGGGCATCGATTATAAGGAGACTTTTGCTCCTACATCCAGGATGACAACCATCAGGTCGGTTATAGCCATGGCTGCAAATTTTGAATGGCATGTTCATCGGCTGGACATTAAAACAGCTTTCCTTAATGGAGACTTGTTGGAAAAGGTTTATGTCAAACAACCTCCGAGCTTTCAAATTTCAGAAAATGCACTTCAAGTATGCAAGCTAAATAAAGCTTTATATGGGCTGAAACAAGTCCCACGTGCATGGTATGCCAAAATTGATGCCTTTTTGACCAGCAAAGGGCTGCACAATAGTCCAACTGAGAGCACCCTCTACATCAAGAAGGATGGGGGGATATTCTGGTCATCATTCTTTATGTAGATGACATGCTGCTCACCGGATCACATGAGGAAGTAATTGCAGATTTAAAGGCCCAATTGAAAGCTACATTTGATATGTCAGACTTGGGCTTGTTACATTTCTTTTTGGGGATCTAGTTTATTCAAGAGAAACGTGGCATCATTATGTCTCAGTCCAAGTATGTTCAAGAGCTCTTGGACAGATTCAACATGCATGATTGCAAGCCTATGTCCACTCCCATGGAGCCGGGGCTGAAGCTTACAATGCATGATGCATGTGAATCAATTGATGCCACAGTCAATAGTCAGGCTGTTGGATGCCTCATTTATCTCTGCAATACATGACCTGATATTCAGTTTTCAGTTTCTCAGGTAAGCAGGTATATGCACAGCCCAAAGATTATGCATTGGCAGGCTGTAAAACGCATCTTCCATTACTTGCAAGGTACAAAGTCTTTTGGCTTGATGTTTCCCAGGGGGGGTGACTTGCAGATGCATGCTTACAATGACTCAGCCTACCTAACAATGCTTATGGGCACCTAACTATGCCTCTAGCACACACACATAGAACCCAAGGTGTGCCTGGGGCATATACCTTGAGATATCCCAATAAACCCCCCCTCAAGGGAATGCCTCAGGCTATGTCAAGGATACATCTAGTCACATAGTGTCTCAAGCCATCTCATGGTGGTCAAGGATAAATCTATGGCTAGGATCTCATGCGAGCAAGGGTTCCCAAGGGTGTGAGGCAAACAAAGGGATACATAAGACCCCCCAATGGTTATCTCCCCTACATGTACATGCACACACTGTCTACAGGGGGTACCATGGAGCTAAACACATACACATGGCCTACATCATATGGTGACCAGAGGTGTTTACAAAGAACACAATAGTTTGTTCCATTCATTTTGGAGGACTATCCAGAAAAGTACCTTGACTCAACATAAAAGAGAGATACGGAGCATATGTGGAGCTGGTTCGAAAAGCATAATCATCATAGGAGGCCTCATCTTATGGAAGCACATCAACCGAAAGTAAATTGGCAGTTTTTGGTTTTGTAGTTACTTCCTTTTTTGCCTTACAAAACTTTTCATGGTGATTGTTTTTGCCACAATATTTGTAAGGATTGATCTTCAAGCAATCTTTTAAGAGGTGATTGGTCTTCCCACAATGTTTGCAAGGTGGAAACTTGCCCATTTGAGTTTTTATGGCATAGGCTGTGTCATTGCCTGGTCCTTGTGCCTTTCTTCTTCTTGAAGGGCAATAATAAGACCTTCAAGAGTAGGATTAGGAAGATTTTTCAATGTGGTGACAACATGATCATAATCTTCAGGCATACTTTTGAGCAATACTGCCATTGCATCATCCGTAGTGATTGGAGAGTTGATAGAAGCAAGTTGAGTCATGAGACTCCGCATGTGATTGACATGGGCAGCCAAGGGAGTGCCATTAGCCATCTTCAATTCAAAGAAAGCAATCTTACGTGACAATTTTGAGATGTGACAGCTAGCACCAAAAAGAATATCAAGCTTTTGCCAAGCTTCAGAAGGAGACTCCATATCAGAAATGTGATGAATATAGTCATCTCCTAAGCCAAGAGCAATAATGCCATAGGCTTTCTCCTCTTTAGCAGGATCTCGTGACGAGCGTGTAGGACCTGAGGATTCTCCAGCATTAGAGGCTGTTGAAGAAGAAGTTGAAGCAGGTTTGACAAGCCCCCAGAGGTTTTCCCTCATCAATGCAAACTTAATTTTCATCTGCCATGTGTGAAAGCCTTTACCATTGAACTTATTAATATGCAAGAAGGTAGCCATGAGAGGGTCTAACCCAAAATGGGCAATGTCTACTCTCTTACAAGGCTAGAAAAAACTGAAAAGCTTCAAAGTATAAGCATTTGGTGTAGAAAAGACTTACAACCAAATTCCATAATAAAAATCATAGTGGAAATGATACTTCAACTTGCATGCTTCATAGAGGTGGCTAAATGAAAGTATTCTGAGCAAATCAAGGTATAGAAACCTAGAAGAAAGTTGTAGCCACAATTGTACTGATGCTATTCAACACTTTAAAATATCAGAAATGCCAAAGTAGCATCTAATGTAGCACCAAATTCATAATATTGTCAAAACTGCCCAAAACAGAGGCCTAATCTTGGAGGGCTTGGATCTCCCTCTTCAAAGCAAAGAAAAGAGGGCTTTCTAGCTCAAATGAAAGCTCACATATGGGCGAATCTCTAGTGCAGAGGTCAGGCATAATGTCGCGCGGTGTTGCTGGCTAGAACATCGTCAATGTCAACTGGTTTTTGGCTCTATTCTCCTCGAATATACAACCATTGCTGCTCAAACTTGGATACAAGATAGTCCAAAGTATGGGAAAGCTTTTTTTACAGAAAAGAGTGATATATTCCATTCAAAACAAATCATACAACAAGTGGGAGAGAAAGTACTCTATCCCTAGCCTCAACAATATGCCAAAAGAGCCATGGAGGTGGTCTAAAATGCCACGACATCCCAAAAGGAGTCAAGTGAAAAAATAAAGAGCAGTCCCATGTCCTCATGAAGGATAAAAGTCTCCCACGAGCTGCCAAAGAGGTGCCTGTACACCGCTCCCACTGACTCCTGAGAGTAAAGATAATCTCCGCCCAAATGGAAGCGAGAGTGTCAGCCTCCATGCATAAATGGCCCCCAAGGACAAAAGAACATCGCGAACACCATATCCGCCATAGGGTAATGCTGGAAATCACCTCCCAGGCTGACCCTTCAGCTGAAGTAGGCATGAACTCCTGAGCTGGTACCGGTACCAAAAGTAAATCCTGCGGCTCCATGATGCTGGCCTCCGTGGGACCCCGTCTCCGACGACGTTGCATGAAGAAACCGTGGTCTCCTGGCTCTGCCTCAAAGAGAGTAAAGGCTACAGATCCTCTCCCCCTAAGAGCATCGCCCCAAGTCATCAGAAAGGACTCAGATGTAACATATGAGAACAACCTAAAGATACCTGTCCACACCACTATAGAGCTGGTGCAACTCCATAAACAATGCTTGCTAGATTCCTCTCCAAGCTGACAACGCATACACAAGGAGGGTCTACCCATCTGCTGGAGCCAAGTGCCCACAGGTATGCCCCTATGTATAGTGAGCCAAAGAAAGTAGGAGACTTTCCTGGCTCTACTCATGCCCCAAAAGTGAGTCCAGTAGCTCAGCAAGAGCTCTGCAGTGAGTCCCTGTGCATGCCAATGCTGGGAGGCAAATGGTATGTGATGAGAGTCTCTTTGCTGAAGCCTGTAACCTGCCCTCATCGAGTACTGAAAAAAAGAAAGAGGACGAACGCTTGCCACCGGAGCAGGCCATGCCCACTCACCTAGGTCCCAGTCAAGCTCCGCAAGAGGTCGACCCTGAAAAATCCAAAGTCTCCATCTAATATCCTCTGCAATGGTCAACCTGGAAGGATCTGTGACCCATTCCTTACCCAGGCAACCAATGACCCTGACTCTCTGCCAATAAAGCTCCTGACCATCCAGGGGCTGAGTGGGATACAATCTGTGAGAGGAGTCCGTCTCAAAATAAATAAATGGTGCTGGTCCTAAGCGAACTCCAATGCATAGCCCAGCCTCACTAAAACAACCTGACCAAGTAGAAATGGAATCAACATATGCTGGATCTGTAAGTACATCCCTCCACTCCTGAGGAATAGCTCTCATGATCAGTAATCTAGTGGCAGCAATCTGTCCAAGTGGCCCATGTCTATCTCTGATCACCTCCTCTGACATCTCCACCCCTTCCCTGAATCAATCTTCGACTGTCACAACCCCCTGAGCATGCCATCTGGCCAAGGGAGTCCTAAGTTCTGTACCAAGGGAAGATCCCTGGTACCGAACCAGGGGGTTATGGTAAAGTGGCTGTCAAGCAATTTCCTCTCTGGAGAAGGGAACTGCTCTGATGAGGTGCTGTCGAAAATGATCCCATATCTGAATAAGCCTTTTCACAAGTGGTGAGGAAGGCTGAGAATGCTGGTCCGTAAGGAAGATCCAACTGACTCTACCTGCCCACTGACCTGCTAGTCTGGGGGTGCACTGGTGAATCCCATGCAGTAGGAACTGCTTCTACAGCTGATCGCCTGGAGTCAAACCTCTAACCAGAAGTTTGACTAAAAGGGCTCTAATCTGCATCTCCGGATCAAGAACCCCAAGTCCTCCCTGCGAGAATGGTAAAGTGATAGTATCCCA
Organism: Dipteris shenzhenensis; assembly: GCF_047967505.1. Classification (NCBI taxonomy): domain Eukaryota; kingdom Viridiplantae; phylum Streptophyta; class Polypodiopsida; order Gleicheniales; family Dipteridaceae; genus Dipteris; species Dipteris shenzhenensis. The sequence continues at coordinate 53,187,192 of NC_141612.1, forward strand.
TGAAACTCTAGCCCTAGTGCCCTCGGAACCATCCCCACCACTCCACAGAAAGTTCTGAAGCAATCTCCTCACCTAACGAATGAAAGCACCAACATGATGCAACATACCACATAGTCGCTAGTAGAACCTGGTTGAGTACTAACACTCTTCCGGCCAAAGAAAGTCTAGCCGTGCTCCAGTAGGCTAGCTTTCTCCGCATACTCTCCAGAACTGGGGCAAACTGTTGCGTCGAAGACACCTCAATGCCAACCTGGAAGCCTAGATATCTCATGGAGGTGCCTCTGGGTATCCATACAAAGCCTCTGTCTCCTCCCCATGCTGGGGTATCCTGCTGAGCTCCAGTCCAGATGCCTTTTGATTTGTTCCAATTGACAAATCCCCCTGAGGCTAGGCAGAACTTGTCAATTGAATCCGCAGCAGTAGCAAGACTATGTGCATCTCCTCTGACTGTCAGTGCCGTATCATAAGCAAACACAATGTCCAGAAGCTCCTGCTCCTGCCGGATAGGCAGATGAAGGCCCAAAGTGCCATGACTGGTAGCCTGCATAAAGTATCCCATTGCCTCCACTACGAATAAGAAAAGGTATGGTGCAAGCGGGCATCCCTGTCGTACCGATCTAGATAGCTGAAAAGCCGGTCCTCTGCCTCCACACACCACCATCTTGCTAGAAGAGTGAGAGTAAAGTGAGGAGACCCATAAAATCCATCTGTCACTGAAGCCTAGCCTCCTCATAGTGCCCTCCAAGAAACCCCAGTCCACCCTGTCATAAGCCTTCTCAAAATCGAGAAGGAGAACTGCAATCTCCTGCTCGCTCTCCTTCGCCCAATGAGTGGCCTCCCAAAAAGTGAAGATATTATCCAAGATACTCCGATCTTGGACAAATCCTGTCAAAGTAGCTCTGATGATATCTGGCAGCATAGGCTTTAAACGAAGGGCCAAGGTCTTCGCCAGGATCTTGTACGCTGTCACTAGAAGTGTAATGGGTCTCCAATTACGTAGGACTATCTTGTCTCCTCCTTTCGGGATGAGACAAATCATACCTATGCATAATGTCTCACCCAAAGATCCTGTATCGAGAGCCTCTGAAAAGGCAGAAAGTAGATGAGGCCCAATCGTATCCCAGAGAGCTCTAAAAAGAAGTGGCGACAATCCGTCCTCCCCCGAGCATCTGTCTCTGGGCAGCTCATGTAACGCATCCGTGATCTCCAGGAGTGATAGTGGGCTATCCAAAACATGACTCATTCTCTCTGAGACCATCTGGGGGACATGACTCCAAATCTCCTCTCTGGCTCTGATCATCTCCTCGGTGACTGGATCAGTGGTGTAAAGCGTGGAATAGAAATCAGAAGTAATCTCAACAAGACGATGAGGATCCGTTTAAAGAGAACCGGTCTCATCCACAAGTCTACGAAGACTGTCCAAACAGTATCTCTGACCCACTACCCTGAAGAACTCTCTAGAGCATCTATCCCCCTTCTGAATCCAGAAGGTATGCTGAGAGTAAAACCTCAACTGGGCCCTCCTGCCCTGAAACTCCTCTAGTTCTCCTGAGCCTCTGAAAGCTGCCCTCTGATGAAGAGAGAATGAGGAAAGCTCTGAATCAATCTCTGAAGTCTGGATACCTCCGCTCTTGCATTCCGATCCCTGATTCTGAGCTTTTCCTTCACCTCTTTTGCCCTCAACTAGCACATCTCTTTTTGTTCTTCTTTGCTTTTGTTTCAATATTGATTAGATACAAGTTTAAGTAATCGATGCACCTTTCTACTTTTCTTTGTTCTTGGCCACAATTATATCAATATCATTTAGACAAAAATTTAAGTAATGGGTGCAACTTTCTACTTTCTCTATTCTTGGCCACAATTATTATGTTTGGACTTGATGGTCCTTGGTTAGGTCTGTATAGCCACAATTCGCTCTTTTGTGCATGCATTGCTTTAGCTTTCGTACCCTCCTTATGTTTTATCCCATATTTTACAATTGTGATGCCATCCACAAAGTTCATGACCTAAGTCATCAATTTACTTTTGCTATCATGTTCAAGATGAGCCAACGAAGCATACCCTTTACTAATCCTATCTCGTGCTGCATATGTCATGGTGAAGACCGGTCCCCTGAAAACTGCCCCCAAATAAGTGTACTCTCTAATAAGCTCAATGGGCTGTCCGTCATAAGTGAAGCAAAACTCATCCGTGCTGTAAATACGATCAGAGGTGTTGAAAACCATAACCTTGGTCTTGCCAAGGTTTACGGTCAACCCCCTGTCCTGGCAAAACCTGTGGAGTGCCTCAATATGTGCCTGGAGGCCCTGAGCAGTAGAGGAAATGAGAACCACATTGTCCGCATACAGGAGGATAGAAATGGAGGATCCTTAGAGAGTAGAGCCCACACCGCCTGTCATCTGTACAAACATCTCTAGCTCATCAATATATAATCCAAAGAGAGTAGGAGAGAGCGGGCAACCCTGCTTCACCCCAATCGTGCTGCATACCTCCTCTGAGAGCCCCTCACGTGTCCGAACCCGACCAGTGACCCTCTCATACAAAGCCATGATAGCCCACTGTATCTCTCCATTGAAGCCCATCTGACGAATTCTTTGAAACAATCTGAATCGCGGAACTGTGTCAAATGCCTTCCTGAAGTCCACGAAGCAACAATAAAGCCGTTGCCTTCGTGACTTCGCCTCCTCTACCAGTGCCCTGAGTGTGAGGATGTGGTCAAGTGTCGAATGATCCCTGCGAAATCCAACCTGCCCTCTGGCTCTGAGTCCTGTCGTCTCGGCATGGTCATTTATACGGCTTTCCAAAACTGATGCATAGATCTTGGCCATAACGTGGCCAATCATGATGGTCCTGTAATTCGACGGCTCCATAGGGTCCCCCGACTTGTGGATAGGTACTATGGTATTGCCTAACCAGGACTGTGGTAGGCCTGTACAAACAGACTCATTGTAGAGACGGGAAAGAACAAAATCTAAGGCATCAATCCCATGGATTACATACTCCACTTGCAATCCATCATGATCCTTAGCTCTCCCGTTCTTCAATCGGTGGACTGTTGCACGGACACTCTCTGGTGTGAAGAGACTAGATGAAGCTGGCCTAGGGATATGGGATAAATCGATGGCTGGCTGATCTGGAACATCGTATAGAGCTGAAGTATATGCAGACCAGATACATGGATCTGTGAGGGGGCTCTGAGACTTCAAGCGGAGGAATTTTCTCCAGAATTCCTTGGAGTCACAGCTGAAAAGCAAGCTTCTCAGCTCCTCCTCATTCCGGGCTAGAAATTGGCGTTTCTTGCGCCTAACCAACCGCTTGTAGTCTCTCTTGGTTTCGGCAAGGAGGGGAGACTTCTCCTTGGTCTCAAGGTGAAGTTTCCTACGGAGTTCCTTACACTCCTCATCATACCAACCGTTGCAAGGAACAAGACCAACCGGTGGCGGACTAGACGAATGACATGTGACAGGAACGACATGTGAGCGGCAAAAACGAGTGAAGTATGTACAAGTTCCCACCGGTCCTGCGTGGATGGTAGAGCATCTAATAGATGAGGACGGAGTAGGCGGCTGAGGTTCTGGCTATATACATCATCGAACTGGTGGTCGAAATGAACCTCATAATAGGGTTGGCGGTCGTGATAACGAGGAGGGGGTGGATCATGGGAGACATGAGTCAAAGTAAAGTGGATGAGTGCATGGTCGGCAGAGGGCATGAAGGGGCTAACAGTAAGGCTATGGATGGAAGGGACTAGAGTCGGTGGACCTATGATGTAGTCGATCACGCTAGTACCACGCCCAGAAGCAGAAGAGAATGTAGGCATGGAAGACTGTGGCCACCTGGACAAGCCGTCGTTATAAATGACCATACCGTGCGAGGTGAGGAGCTCCAGTAACTGACGTCCCTGATCTGTGGGCTGTACTGTGCAGTCTGATGAAGTCCGACAGAGGCTATCGTCGTGAAATGCTGGGAGTATGACCGGATCCTCCATGAAGTCATAAGTGAGGGCCTGTCTGTCTGAGGTCCTCGCGTTGAAGTCTCCTAAAAGGATGACTTCTCCGCGATGTGAAAAATCTGCAATGTCCGCTGAGAGATCCTCAAATATGGACTGGTCTGGTCCAGTGGAAGAATAGATCGACTGCGCCGGGGGGAAGTAGCAAACTGCAATAAAAAAATCTCGCTAAGGGGCTCTGCGGCGGATGCGTACCCACAAGAATCGGGCATGTGAATCCGCTCTCTCCACTGTGATGATCCGATCGAGCTGCTCTCTGTACAAAATGGCCACTCCTCCAGATCCTCTCACTCCAAATGTCTGAGTGCTGCCTGAAAGCAGATCTCCATGTATACCCTGTCACTCGTGGCAAAGGTCTCTCTGGACTCTCGTGTGTCTCCGTGAAAAAGATGATATCTCTCCCAAAGAATGCCCCCCGTAGATTGCCTGGCTGTGCTGTAAAAGAACCATTGCAGTTCCATACAGCTATGCGTAGACTATCTGACGGGTGGTGTGTCCCATGGGCCCTGTCCCGTCAAGCGGTCGGAGCAAGAGGTGGAGGTGGGGCTATATCTGCTGGTCTGCCATCTCTAAGCACTGTGGGAGCACGCCTCAAGGTGCCTGTGATGAGTCTGCCATCCTTGATCACTGCCCACTTGCCCTGAGCTCGGGCTGCATCTCTCTGAGCCTGGCTGTGCTGTAAAAGAACCATTGCAGTTCCATACAGCTATGCGTAGACTATCTGACGGGTGGTGTGTCCCATGGGCCCTGTCCCGTCAAGCGGTCGGAGCAAGAGGTGGAGGTGGGGCTATATCTGCTGGTCTGCCATCTCTAAGCACTGTGGGAGCACGCCTCAAGGTGCCTGTGATGAGTCTGCCATCCTTGATCACTGCCCACTTGCCCTGAGCTCGGGCTGCATCTCTCTGAGGCATAAGCGCCTTGCGCTCCTCAACCTGTATCTGAGTCAGATCCTCGTCCATGGAAATCTGTGGGTGGTCTCTGAGTGTCCCTCTCCTCCTGAGGGCAGCTAGACGTGCCTGGGCATCTCTGAATCTGATAATGAGGGGCTGCTCTCTAGTACGATCCCTCCCGACTCTATATACTCCTACTATGCCATGATCCTGTACTCCCAATGTCTGAGAGACAAAGGTCACAGCCTGTGTCATCGTGGACTGTGTCGCCGAGGGCAAGATACCACGAATGCGAATGTTGAGGGCCTTTGTGGCCCTCTGCTGTGACTCGGCCAATGTAGCTGATACAGTCGATCTCTGGGGCTGTGATGGCTGACCGCGGATGACACCCACCCACTCTGTGGCTCTCTGGACCTCTGTCTGAAGCGAGGTCAAACGCTCCTCAACCGCTGCTACTGCTGTAGTGAGAGATGTGTCTATGTGCTGAACGCGAGTCTCGATCTGTTGCACTCGCTCTGTGTGTCCATGAATCTCTCCAGCAAGAGTCCTATGAGTCGCCTGTAAGACCTGAAGATTTGTCCTAATAGACAAGATCTCCCGATCCTGCTGTGTCACTCGATCAGCAAGAGATGCAACCTGAGCTGTAAGTAGAGCAATGGTCTCGTCCTTCCTGTGAAGCATCTGAAGGGCAGCTCGGAGGTGGGTCTCAAAGTGCTGAAGCACTGGTAGGATGTGGCGGCAAGGACAAACAGTGCAAGGCATGGAAGGAAAAAGAGAGGGAGAAAAGGGGGAAACCGGTAAGGTAAGTAGCGGGGATGAAGGAGAAGGCTGGAAAGGGGGAGAGAATGCAGGTACTGGGGATGGAGAGGAGGGGATGGGTAAACTCTGTAGAGAGGAGGATGAGGAGGGAGCCTCTGGCAAAGTAGGTAAAATAGGCAACAAAGGGGAAGAGGTGACAGAGGGCTGTGAGAGGGAGAGCAAAAAGGGTGGAGAAGGGGTAGGAGAAGAAAGAACCTGAGAGGGGAGGGGTGAAAAAAACTGCGGGTACAAAGTAGCTATGGGCGGAAGATGAGATAATGGAGCTGAAACCGGTGTACCTGCGACTGGGAGTGCGGCAAGTGCGGGCACTGCGCTGTTCTGTGAAGAAGATGCAAGTCCTCTTCTACTATAGTGCAGCATATCGATCGTGGCGGCCATTGATGTTGCTGCTGTTGCTGCTTCTGTAACATGCTCGACGGTGTCGGCCATGTTTAATTACGGGAAACCGGCAACATTGAAAAGCGGGAGATGGCGAGCGCTGCCAATGCGCGATGGGAGGAGAGGGACAGGCGGAGCAGAAAAGCAGCGCGCGGGGGGGTGGGAGGTGCAAGCAGCAGCGCGGGGGGGGTGCGCGGGAGCAGCAGCACTGTGGGGCAGCGTAGGCAGCAGCGCCAAGGGGGGTGCGCGAGAGCAGCAGAGAGAGGGAGAGAGAGATTGACCTCTCTCTCTCTACTGCTCCCACACACCCCCCTTGGCGCTGCTGCCTACGCTGCCCCCCCCGTGCTGCTGCTCCCGCGCACCCCCCCGCGCTGCAGCTTGCACCTCCCGCCCCCCCGCGGGCTGCTTTTTTGCTCCGCCCGTCCCTCTCCTCCCATCGTGCATTGGCAGCGCTCGCCATCTCTCGCTTTTCAATGTTGCCGGTTTCCCGTAATTAAACATGGCCGACACCGTCGAGCATGTTACAGAAGCAGCAACAGCAGCAACATCAATGGCCGCCACGATCGATATGCTGCACTATAGTAGAAGAGGACTTGCATCTTCTTCACAGAACAGCGCAGTGTCCGCACTTGCCGCACTCCCAGTCGCAGGTACACCGGTTTTAGCTCCATTATCTCATCTTCCGGCCATAGCTACTTTGTACCCGCAGTTTTTTTCACCCCTCCCCTCTCAGGTTCCTTCTTCTCCTACCCCTTCTCCACCCTTTTTGCTCTCCCTCTCACAACCCTCTGTCACCTCTTCCCCTTTGTTGCCTATTTTACCTACTTTGCCAGAGGCTCCCTCCTCCTCATCCTCTCTTCAGACTTTACCCATCCCCTCCTCTCCATCCCCGGTACCCGCATTCTCTCCCCCTTTCCAGCCTTCTCCTTCATCCCCGCTACCCACCTTACCGGTTTCCCCCCTTTCTCCCTCTCTTTCTCCTTCCATGCCTTGCACTGTTTGTCCTTGCCGCCACATCCTACCAGAGCTTCAGCACTTTGAGACCCACCTCCGAGCTGCCCTTCAGATGCTTCACAGGAAGGACGAGACCATTGCTCTACTTACAGCTCAGGTTGCATCTCTTGCTGATCGAGTGACACAGCAGGATCGGGAGATCTTGTCTATTAGGACAGATCTTCAGGTCTTACGGGCGACTCATAGGACTCTTGCTGGAGAGATTCATGGACACACAGAGCGAGTGCAACAGATCGAGACTCGCGTTCAGCACATAGACACATCTCCCACTATAGCAGTAGCAGCGGTTGAGGAGTGTTTGACTTCCCTTCAGACACAGGTCCAGAGAGCCACAGAGTGGATGGATGTCGTCCGCCGTCAGCCATCACAGCCCCAGAGATCGACTGTATCAGCTACATTGGCCGAGTCACAGCAGAGGGCCACAAAGGCCCTCAACATTCGCATTCGTGGTATCTTGCCCTCGGCGACAGAGTCCACGATGACACAGGCTGTGAAACTTGTCTCTCAGACATTGGGAGTACAGGATCATGACATAGTAGGAGCATATAGAGTCGGGAGGGATCGTACTAGAGAGCAGTCCCTCATTATCAGATTCAGAGATGCCCAAGCACGTCTAGCTGCCCTCAGGAGGAGAGGGACACTCAGAGACCACCCACAGATTTCCATGGACAAGGATCTGACTCAGATACAGGTTGAGGAGCGCAAGGCGCTCATGCCTCAGAGAGATGCAGCCCGAGCTCAGGGCAAGTGGGCAGTGATCAGGGATGGCAGACTCATCACAGGCACCTTGAGGCGTGCTCCCACAGTGCTTAGAGATGGCAGACCAGCAGATATAGCCCCACCTCCACCTCCTGCTCCGACCGCTTGACGGGACAGGGCCCATGGGACACACCACCCGTCAGATAGTCTACGCATAGCTGTATGGAACTGCAATGGTTCCTTTACAGCACAGCCAGGCAATCTACGGGGGGCATTCTTTGGGAGAGATATCATCTTTTTCACGGAGACACACGAGAGTCCAGAGAGTCCTTTGCCACGAGTGACAGGGTATACATGGAGATCTGCTTTCAAGCAGCACACTCGGACATTTGGAGTGAGAGGATCTGGAGGAGTGGCCATTTTGTACAGAGAGCAGCTCGATCGGATCATCACAGTAGAGAGAGCGGATTCACATGCCCGATTCTTGTCGGTACGCATCCGCCGCAGAGCCCCTCAGCGAGATTTTTTTATTGCAGTTTGCTACTTCCCCCCGGCGCAGTCGATCTATTCTTCCACTGGACCAGGCCAGTCCATATTTGAGGATCTCTCAGCGGACATTGCAGATTTTTCACATCGTGGAGAAGTCATCCTTTTAGGAGACTTCAACGCGAGGACCTTAGACAGACAGGCCCTCACTTATGACTTCATGGAGGATCCGGTCATACTCCCAGCATTTCACGATGATAGCCTCTGTCGGACTTCATCAGACTGCACAGTACAGCCCACAGATCAGGGACGTCAGTTACTGGAGCTCCTCACCTCGCACGGTATGGTCATTTAATGGCTTGTCCAGGTGGCCACAGTCTTCCATGCCTACATTCTCTTCTGCTTCTGGGCGTGGTACTAGCGTGATCGACTACTCATAGCTCCCCCGACTCTAGTCCCTTCCATCCATAGCCTTACTGTTAGCCCCTTCATGCCCTCTGCCGACCATGCACTCATCCACTTTACTTTGACTCATGTCTCCCATGATCCACCCCCCCCTCGTTATCACGACCGCCAACCCTATTATGAGGTTCATTTTGACCACCAGTTCGATGATGTATATAGCCAGAACCTCAGCCGCCTACTCCGTCCTCATCTATTAGATGCTCTACCATCCACGCAGGACCGGTGGGAACTTGTACATACTTCACTCGTTTCTGCCGCTCACATGTCGTTCCCTGTCACATGTCATTCGTCTAGTCCCCCACCGGTTGGTCTTGTTCCTTGCAACAGTTGGTATGACGAGGAGTGTAAGGAACTCCGCAGGAAACTTCACCTTGAGACCAAGGAGAAGTCTCCCCTCCTTGCCGAAACCAAGAGAGACTACAAGCGGTTGGTTAGGCGCAAGAAACGCCAATTTCTAGCCCGGAATGAGGAGGAGCTGAGAAGCTTGCTTTTCAGCTGTGACTCCAAGGAATTCTGGAGAAAATTCCTCCGCTTGAAGTCTCAGAGCCCCCTCACAGATCCACGTGTCTGGTCTGCATATACTTCAGCTCTATACGATGTTCCAGATCAGCCAGCCATCGATTTATCCCATACCCCTACGCCAGCTTCATCTAGTCTCTTCACACCAGAGAGTGTCCGTGCAGCAGTCCACCGATTGAAGAACGGGAGAGCTAAGGATCATGATGGATTGCAAGTGGAGTATGTAATCCATGCGATTGATGCCTTCGATTTTGTTCTTTCCCGTCTCTTCAATGAGTCTGTTTGTACAGGCCTACCACAGTCCTGGTTAGGCAAATACCATAGTACCTATCCACAAGTCGGGGGACCCTATGGAGCCGTCGAATTACAGGACCATCATGATTGGCCACGTTATGGCCAAGATCTATGCATCAGTTTTGGAAAGCCATATAAATGACCATGCTGAGACGACAGGACTCAGAGCCAGAGGGCAGGCTGGATTTCGCAGGGATCATTCGACACTTGACCACATCCTCACACTCAGGGCACTGATAGAGGAGGCGAAGTCACGAAGGCAACGGCTTTATTGTTGCTTCGTGGACTTCAGGAAGGCATTTGACACAGTTCCGCGATTCAGATTGTTTCAGAGAATTCGTCAGATGGGCTTCAGTGGAGAGATACAGTGGGCTATCATGGCTTTGTATGAGAGGGTCACTGGTCGGGTTCGGACACGTGAGGGGCTCTCAGAGGAGGTATGCAGCACGATTGGGGTGAAGCAGGGTTGCCCGCTCTCTCCTACTCTCTTTGGATTATATATTGATGAGCTAGAGATGTTTGTACAGATGATAGGCGGTGTGGGCTCTACTCTCTAAGGATCCTCCATTCCTATCCTCCTGTATGCGGACGATGTGGTTCTCATTTCCTCTACTACTCAGGGCCTCCAGGCACATATTGAGGCACTCCACAGGTTTTGATAGGACAGGGGGTTGACCGTAAACCTTGGCAAGACCAAGGTTATGGTTTTCAACACCTCTGATCGTATTTACAGCACGGATGAGTTTTGCTTCACTTATGACGGACAGCCCATTGAGCTTATTATAGAGTACACTTATTTGGGGGCAGTTTTCAGGGGACCGGTCTTCACCATGACATATGCAGCACGAGATAGGATTAGTAAAGGGTATGCTTCGTTGGCTCATCTTGAGCGTCAGTGTTTTCAGTCCCACTTTCAGCATCCTCATACGAAATCCTTGCTTTTTGATACATTGGTGAGACCAGCTGCGATGTATGCAGCTCCTTTCTGGGCAGGAGACCTCGGCGCTGCAGATTGGAGACAAGTAGAGAGGTTACAGATCATCATGTTCTCTCGGCTCATTAGGGCCAAGGCTACAGTTCCGCACGAGATCATGCTGGCAGAGTTTGGAGCTACTCCCCTTGCATTGGATGCAGCGTTTCAGTCGGTCATGTATTTGCACAGGGTTAGGGAGTTCGGAGACTCAGCAGCAGGCAGAGATCGGTTGCCATGGTTAGCACTTGCATCTTCTATGGAGTTGGCACGATCTGGGGCCCGATACTGCTGGTACTTCAGACTCACTAGGTGGCTCACATCTCTTGGACTAGACATGGATAGACTGCCTCCCTTCCGATTTAGCATGGATGCCCCTCATCTCGAGTTGACTCGCCACGAGCTTAGCCAGGTCACGAGAGCAGACTTGCTGCAGCTTCATACGTATCGCACTTGGATTTATCCCACGCAGCTTCCGACGAAGATGGCCACATATCGTGACCACTTCCTTCGGATCTCAGAGGATGGGTTTGTCATTCCACCAGGCTATACAGGTATCCACATGTCCCACTCACTGAGGATTGCCCTTGGCCAGCTTAGAGTCTCTTCGCATCAGCTCGAGATAGAGGCTAGTAGGATGCGACGCATGGAGGATGGACAGCGACCAGGCCGAGAGACTAGGCTCTGCCCTTGTTGCACCATGGGAGAGGTGGAGTCAGAGGAGCACTTCATTTGCAGATGCCCGCTATATTATGAGCTCAGAGGTAGATTCCACTGTCTCTTCACGGATGGCTTTGGACCTCTCTCACGAGTGATGGACTACGAGGATCAGCATTGCCTAGCTCTTTATGTCAGGGAGGCCACTATGCTTCGACGAGACTACCTCAGAGACCATCAGCACAGACCGGAGCGTGATAGAGCCCAGCCTGATAGAGCTCAGGCACACGCTATACCAGAGGACAGAGACCAGGAGGAGCATGAGGAGGTCAGAGCTCACACAGGACACATGCCTCCACCCTGTGGATGTACATATGAGATGGTTTGTAGACCCCGCAGGATCTTGTTACATAGGGGACGTACTCGCCGGTTCATCTCCAGACGATCCAGGATGATGGCAGCTTTTAAGAGGAGACTTACTCATGGAGATCTCGCCCCACCAGCCGCTCACCTCACCTTTGCTCAGATTTGTACTCTCATAGCACGAGGCAAAGTCGATGGACAGGATTTCCAGTATTATTTTGGTTCTCAGACTCCGTGACACCTGGACTTGTATCTTTGCATTGGCATATTGTACTCATCACCCCATTTTGCACCCAGGAGTGGTTTTGTTGCATCTAGTTTACTTTGTATTTAGGCTCAGATTTGACATTATGTACTTTCACTTGCATTGTATAGCGTAGCACTTGGAGGATATTCGACGATGCCTCTTCTTTGTGGCACGTTGATTTTGTGCTATCTTGTATGCAGAGTTCTTGATGTCCCATGGGCCCATTTTGGCCTTTAGTGGACAATAATACACTTTCTTTCTTTCTTTCTTTCTCAAACAAAACAAATATAAACATTTTCTCTATGTGTGTGTGTGTGTGTGTGTGTGTGTGTGTGTGTGTGTGTTAAATCCACTTGAGTAGCATGACTTCTCTACAACAGGTTGGTTTGATGCCTTCATCAGGCCTCAAGATTGGGAAGGTTAGGTTAGGTTGACTTTCATTTCAAGAAATAATATTTTAGGTTTCATTTTAAAATACCATTATTTGAAAACTTTTTAAGGAATATTAAATCTCGATCTTGTTAAGTCTTAGCTATTTCTTTTAGTTGAGAAATTTTTGTAGCATTGTATAGATTTGTCTATATATGTGTGTGAAATTGCTTTTAGTCTTAGCATTTGCTTTTAGTTGAGAAATTTTTGTAGCATTGTATAATAGGGGATGTGTGGTTGAAATGGGGTGTCAGAATAGTAGGATCAATACCTGCCATCTCCACACTAGGGACAGGCAAGCAGATGACAGCGAGCTAGATTGCTATCTGTGGGAACATGGGTCAGCAGGATTGTCTTCTCGCTTTTCTTGGCGCTTGTGCTTTTCTTGGCTTTTCTTGGAGAGAGCTCTTCCTTGAGGCTATATAGAGTGTGCCATGGCCATAGCTGCACACATCGACCAATAAGTGAGTAGAGCACGGAGCATGTGGTATGGGACGCCAAGGGTGAGGCTTGGCTTGCAGAGCTAGAAGGCTATCTAGCCTAGGCTTAGTGGAAGTGATCGAGTCAAGATCAGCTTGGTTGGGTGGCGAGTTGCCTGTGTTAGAAATCTAGCATGGTATCATACTAAACTAAAACATGGAGAAGAGTGCAAGAGGAATGAAGCAAACACTGAGAGTAATTTTCATTGATGTGACCCCTGAATAAATAGGGCCAAGTACAAGACATTGAGCAAGAGTGCTTATGGGATAAATATAGAGGTGCCACATGGCACACACTCAAGACTCAAGACAAAACTGAAACTAGACAAATGTAGACTAGAGAAATAGTACACCTAGTGTGCACTTATCTCCAACACCCTCCTTAAGTGGACACTAGGAGGAAGACAAAAAGACAAGACTAGAAGACAGACTAAAGACCGATAGACTGAGAGACAAGAAGATCCTGAGGCACCCGTCCTCAAGTGATATCCTCATATGGGTCCACAAGGGTAGGGACAAGAGTGGATCATAGACAGACAGAGAGAGAGACAATCAGCCAGTAGATTGGTCCCACAGAGAGAGAGGCTGTCAGATAGACATGAGAGAGTCTGACAAATAGAAGATAAATGGGGACATAGACAGAAAATGCCAAGAGAATGTGCGTAGCTAATCCACAAAAGAGAGGCATATAGACTGATAGACAGAGTGTCAGAGACATATGACTCTAAGATCACACAAGATAGACACATAGACAGAGAGACTGACTGATTGTAGATAGACAGAGAGATGGACCTTGACAGATAATCCCTCCTCAAGGGCAATCCTCCTGCAAGAGTGGGTAATGCAGGGGTGCCTCTTGGATAGGGACAAAGATAAGTCCAAATAGACATGACATTACCCCATGATCTACATCATTGGTGATCAATGGTGGTAGATAGCATGAAAGCATAGACAAACATGAGAGAGATGGGAAGGTCTCACCATATTTGGCAGTGTATAATCCCGTACAAAATAGAGTTCAGTTCTGAAAATTAATTTTGAAGAGTAAAATAGAACTGAGAATATTGCAGCACACAAACATACCACAGCCAGATTTTTACACAGCTGGATCAGCTGAAACAGGCCTGTGAGATGGAGTACAAAGCCACGACATCCAGAGAGATGACGGAGAATACGAGAGCTTTCATGTCGCTGTATCGGGCAGGAGAAGCCAGCGATGGGCTAGACGCAGCGTAGGCCTTGCTGGAAATGAAGAGGCAGAGGCGCAGAAAGGGGCGCGGTCCAGGAGGTGCAGACAGCGCGAGCTCCAACGCAATGCCGTAGGGAAGACGTGGGCAGCTCTTCAGCATGAACAGGGGCGGCAGCTCACAGGCGATCTCCATGGTTCGCAGCAGCGAGACCTTGAGCTTGAGCATCAAGGGAGAAGATGGAGCAGATTTTTTTGCAGCAAGCTGGAGCAGAAGCAGCACGAACAGCAGCTGGAGAGGTGCGGCCTGTTGAAAGAGGTGAGCGCAGCAATGGCGGGCAGAACTGAGCAAGAACAGCAGCGGCTGGCAGAAATGGCGCGCAGATCTGGCAGAGAGATGGTGGGGCAGAAAGAGGCGGCCTGATGTGGTGGCGCAGAGAATGGCAGGGCAGGCAGGAGCAGCCCGTTTCGGAGATGATGGCGACCAGCTGAGCGGGCCAGAAATCTGAGAAGAGGCGGCTCCTTCAGCTCACGAGATCGGGGTAGAAGCAGAGGATAGCTGGGAGAGGTGCGGCTACAGCAGACTGAGGGGAGAGAAGAGGGATCTACATGGCTCTAATACCATGTTAGAAATCTAGCATGGTATCATACTAAACTAAAACATGGAGAAGAGTGCAAGAGGAATGAAGCAAACACTGAGAGTAATTTTCATTGATGTGACCCCTGAATAAATAGGGCCAAGTACAAGACATTGAGCAAGAGTGCTTATGGGATAAATGTAGAGGTGCCACATGGCACACACTCAAGACTCAAGACAAAACTGAAACTAGACAAATGTAGACTAGAGAAATAGTACACCTAGTGTGCACTTATCTCCAACAGCCTGCACATGATTCTAGTGTTGTTTGGCCATGGTTTCAATAGGGTTAGATCCTATGACGATGTGATAGATGATATCACAGTTGCCTATTGTAGATACTTTCGATCGTGGTTGAATTGGTTGGGAGGTATGCTAGAGTGGCAAATTCCAGGTATCCTCCTTATGTTTCACAAATTTGATTGCTCTCTAGCTAGTTGGTTGAAGGGTAGTTATGGATGCAAGTTGGGGAATTAAGGTCAGGAGGACATAGATAGGCATGGAAGTAGCAAGTGAAGGTATGCGTGAAGCAAGAACGATTCACTATCGCTTCCTCTTTGTGGGCTTCGATCTCTATGCCTAGGAAGGATTCATGTTGAGGCATGTACGAGATTTCCAACTCATACGCATGGGTTTCGATTAATTGTGAGGAGGCTGCCTCACTTGCATTGGCTCTTCATATAATGATTGCCCATAGAGCCAAATGATGATTGCGTAGATTGTTGGTTGTCCAAACCAGATTATTGGTTCAAGATGCCAACTCGCAAGGTGGGCTGCAGAGAGACAATGATGGAGGTTGATTTGGGTGTGAGCACGTGACAGTTTTTCACAATAGCAAGACTGTTTTTGTTAAAACAGGAAAGCATGCTGTTCTTTTTAGCGTGCCAGTTTTTTTTCTATTAAAAGCACCTTTTAATAGTGGACCTTGCTTTGTGCCGTGCGGGGTCAAAAGCATATGCTAATCTCCTCCATCGCCACCCTGGTCCCTGCCAGCACCTATTAGTCCTCTCTCTTCCTTTGCTGCCTTGGACGATTGGTCTTCTCTCCTCCTATACGATTCCTGGTCCCCGTACTATCCTCCCTCTCCTCTACCATTCCTTGCAGCCATCATCTTCTTGTGGGCGATCTCCCTTCCTTGTATACGTGGAGGAAAGAATTGAAGCAGCTTGCAGCTTGCAGCTTGCAGCTTGCAGTTCAATTTTTTCGCTAGTATTTGGCAATGGACAGCCACCACAGTAACAAGACTCCTTCGTTGGATTACTACCTTATGGAATTGGAGGATGAAATCATGTCAAAATTCATTCTATGAAGACTGGAATCTGTCCTTCAGGAGATAAAGTATTTGCAAGAAGAGTTTTGGGAATCTCTTAAATATATAAGACTCCACAATTTTGAAAGTGTGTGACTCAAGGACCACACTATGACAAGTGTCGGGATTATGTCTTAGACGCATTGCGTCAACACCATGTTCTTTGTAAGCATAAGAGATATCGGACTTGATCTCTAGGAATCTCGGCCTTTATTTGTACACACCGGATTTGGACTCAATTCAATAAATTATTTTCTTATGCTTGCCATAAGGTTGCCTCTTAAGATTTTGACCCACTTGCTTGTGGTGTCACGATCTGTTACGTATTCCTTTCTCTATACCTTAGACTTATGGATGGTTTGATGAATGGACACTTGTGGAAGGGTATGCCCTTTCGACGAGACACTTCCTATGAGGCACAACCCTTCACAAGAGACACATTCTATTGAAGAGACACTACCATTGTAATGTACCCTCTCATTAAGGGTCACACCCTTCACAAGGGGTACACACCTCTTCATGCACACACGCTTTGGAGTACACACCTTTTCATGTGTGACTCTTCACTCTCTATATAAGAGAGGCCCAACTGTATGGATGACACACTACAGACAGTCAAGCAATACAAATATTCCTTGTTCTCTACTATTTCAGCCTCCTTTTCTGTTCCTTAGCACATTTCTAAATATAGTAAATCTAGAATTTCTTACATGTGGTTGCTTATCTTGGGTACTAGTAGCATGTACCTACCTTGGGTATTGGTAGAATTGTTAGAGTGAAGCTGCTAATTGGTTCATTTGACACACAATGTTTTTTGACCAAGACTTCATGCTCATCTGATGTTTCTAAGCAAGTGGATCTCTTGGTGAGTTGTTTCTATCTTCACTCTCTATATAAGAGAGGCCCAACTGTATGGATGACACACTACAGATACTCAAGCAATACAAATATTCCTAATTCTCTACTATTTCAGCCTCCTTTTCTGTTCCTTAGCACATTTCTAAATATAGTAAATCTAGAATTTCTTACATGTGGTTGCTTATCTTGGGTACTGGTAGCATGTACCTACCTTGGGTATTGGTAGAATTGTCAAAGTGAAGCTGCTAATTGGTTCATTTGACACATAATGTTTTTTGACCAAGACTTCATGCTCATTTGATGTTTCTAAGCAAGTGGATCTCTTGGTGAGTTGTTTCTAGCGAGTTTACTACTACTTCTGCTTTTTGCAGAAGGGGAGTATGTCATGTGCATGCTAGGAACAAGCAGGCAGATGACGGGCTAGAGTGCTATTCGTGGGAACATGGGTCAGCAGGATTTTCTTTTCACTTTTCTTGACGCTTGTGTGTTTTTCTTGGCTTGTGTGTTTTTCTTGGCTTTTCTTGGCAAGGGCTCTTCCTTGAGGATATATAGGAAGTGCTAGGGCCATAGTTGTACACACTAGTCAATCCGGGACTAGAGCATGGAGCTACCAGCACAACTATTCACCGAGCGGTATGGGAATCCAAGGGTGAGGCTTTGGCTTGCAAGGCTGGGAGTTTCCACCAGGCTCTCTAGTCTGGGCTCGGTGGGGCTGATCGAGTCAAGATCAGCAAGTTGCCTACACATGATTCTGGTGTTGTTTGGCCCCATATTGTGAGTCCCCACTTGTGGGAACCCATATTGTGAATCCCCGTATGAAGAGGACAAAGGGGCTTGAAATCTTGCATTCATGTGAGGCATATTCTATAGATGCCAAATGGACACATGATTGGTTTGTAGGCTGCCAAGTGGGCAGCCACCAGGCTGTCACATGGGAAGCACACTGTAATCCTTTTTTAGGGTTATTTAGGGCAGCTACATGGGCTACCCAGGCAGCAACTAGGGCTGGAAGTGGCCCTCGTTTAGGGGCTCACAGTAACGATAGGGTGGGGAGATTGGCAAGGACTAAGCCCAGCAATACGTACCAGCAGCAGGCCCTCAAATAGCGCAGATAGGCAGCCTCGCTAGCCAGTTATAGTAGCCAGTTATAGTCGGCCAATTCATCAACAGACCCATATTGGGTCAACATCCAATCGTCCCTGGTCAGGACAGTTTACAAACTAGCCAGTTGGCCAATTCATTGGGAGCATCCCAGCTCCTATTAAAAAGCTGGAGTGTGGGGGCATAAGGCAGTTCATTCTGAAGACAGTAAGAGCAGCCAGTGTGTAGACCAATTGGGCATGCATATATTGCCCTTTCTTGCACAGCTCAAGGAGGCCTATTAGAGAGGTGAAGGGCAGACTCAGCCATGACGAAGGATAGCACTAAAGGAGAAGGCTAATCGAAAGGCAGTCCAAAATCTGCATCTGATGGAACTCGATCTCAAGTTCATCCTCCATCCTCTACTAAGGATGCTTGCTGAGGGTGAAAATCCAGGAAGAAGTCCAATGTGAAGTTCCTCCATACGTACTAGTGGTAGGGACAAAGGGAGACTCATCGAGAGGGAAGATTCTTGGTCTTGTTCTAGTACTACTACTTGCTGGTGGGTCTTGACTGGAGTGGCTGCAATGGTCAAGTAGACATACCCTTCACCATGCTTCGGGCTCTCTGAATTGCTGAAATCAAAGGTGTGGAAGAGTATTCTTCAACCAACTCATCCCTGTGGTCTGGGATTTTGAGGTCCAAGACCATACTCTGGTAGTCAGGACGAACTTTAAATTGGCGACGCACCATCACGTTCCCAAGATGATATCCGCTCCTTGAAACCCTGACTCGCCGGCTATCTACCCACCCTGAGATCTTTAGAGTGGCTGAAGTTACCTCCATGTTGCTCTCAATCTGCTGACCCAGAAATGTGCCATTCAAGGCAATGGTATCCCTCGGAGTGAGGGTGAAGTTGGCCTGCTTACCAGCTTTGGTGGAAAAGATATCCTTGGAGCTCTCCGAATCTGCAAATATGAGGCCCTTCTGACCACCAATCTGGCCGTAAAAACTGAGCATTGTCAGAAACATATGAGGGTCCCCGTTCTACTGATCTTCAACCTCCTCAATGACCACTCATGTTGTCCTCATGGGAGTTAAAGGTGTCGATGAACCACTTGACATAGAAGGCGATTATGTGTTACTGCATTTTGCTAAAGGGGGGGCTGAAAAACAGCAAAGGGAAAGACATGTTATATCCTAAGCTGAGCCTACGATACTATGGGCCTTTCAAAGTTCTTGAAAAGATAAATGATGTGGCGTACAGATTAGAACTGCCGGATGGTTGGAGAATTCACAATGCCTTCCATGTGAGTCTCTTGAAACCATTCCATGGTCATATTCCAGAGGACATGCCTGCTGAGGAACTGCCAGAGGTTGAAGAGATGGATGAGCTCATGATTCCTAAGCAGTTCCTATAGCATAAGGAAAGAAAAGTTTACTTGGGGAAATTGAAGAAGTATTTTTCACTGCATGTGAAGGGGTTGGTGGAGGGAGAGCTAGCAGACGAACCCAAGGTTTTGCAACTTTACCTCAAAGCTTTTCAGCTTGAGACAACCTTGGTCAAGGCTCTTCAGGTTCAACAGGGCACGGATCCGAAGTAGTGTCTGGTACCCAAAAGGGGGGTAGTTCCTCCGCCTCCTTGTCACGGGCAGGCCAAATTGTCAAAGTCGCTTGGTAACACTATATGTTTAACCCAAGGTACTGAGCTGACCATATATATGCCGTGGGACTTCTATGACCAGTGTACTAGTCCCTTGGATGTATTTTGCATTGATGTGTAATTTAGTATCCATGGCTCTACTAATCATATGTGCAATGTTGGTTTTGAAATGCATGTGAAACTTTGTTAATCTGATCATTTCTCTTGTTTGTGTATTTCAGTGGCTGGCAATCGAGATCTCTCAAGAGGGGGGTATGTCACGAGGACGTGAATTCTAATGTAATCGAATTTACGCGTGAATACCTTGGACCTTGGTGGCACAGGAATTTCGAGAGTCTTGGTACGTGTATTAGGCTCGGGGAATTAATTCCTAGTGACGTGAATTATAACGTAATTGAATTTACGCGTGAATACTTGGACCTTGGTGGCACGGGAATTCCTAGTACATGTATCGGGCTTGGGGAATCAATTCCTAGTGATCCCAGGCAAATTGTGCACCTGTTAGTGTATTAATTGTGCTTTGGGGTAGTTTCCTGGTGATCCTGAAGAGTAATAAAAATCCATTTGACTAAAAATAGCTCCAAGAGCCACATTTGGCTAGCTGGCTTGGAAAGCAAGCAAAAAAGGCAAAATTTGTTTAGAGGCTTGTTTCCAGACCACAAAAGAACAGGGAGAGGCAAGCTGTGCACAAGCTTGGTGAGTGCTCCAAGGATATTCTATCACATCGCCTTGCTGATTTCTGACTACCAGGGTAGTGTGTCACGTGTGGGCTGTTGGTGGGCTGCCAAAAGCTGAAAAACGAATTTCGTTTTTGTGCCAAGACCCTCCATATCAGTTCGTTTTTTGCTGATTTATTGGCCTGGTAGTTAGATGATTTGGCTCTAGGGCTGTGCAGGTGCTCTTGGAGTTTGCAAGGTCAGAGGCGATTTGATCTGTGGCACTTTTGAGATGTTCCGGAGCTCTTACATGCTGGACGAGTTGCTTTTTGGGTCTTCTGGGCAGTGCCTCCACAATGAAAGTACGTGAAAAATCAGGGCATACCAACACAGGAGCATGACTGAGGGCGAATTTCAGGTCTTCAAAGCTGCGCTGTGCATCTGTAGACCACATAAAAGCATCCTTCTTCAAAAGTTCTGTCAGAGGGGCTGCCCTCTTGGCAAACTTGCAAATAAAGCACCTGTAGAAGGAAGCAAGACCTAGAATTCCCTCAACTGAGTAGGGTCACATGGCTGCAGCCAATCCTCAATGCATTTCACCTTTGCAAGATCCACTCGAATGCCATCCTTGCTCACAATGTGACCAAGATACTCAACCTCTTGTGCCATAAAAGTGCATTTGCTGGCTTTAGCATAAAGCTGATGCAACCTCAAAATTTCCAGCACTTGCTTGACATGTCTAATGTGCTCCTGCTTATCTTTGCTGTAAATGAGAATGTCATCAAAAAATACCAATACATATTTGAAAAGGAGAGTCTGCAAAATCTTGTTCATGAGTGCTTGGAAGGTAGCCGGTGCATTGGTCAATCCAAAAGGCATCGCCTTGAACTCATACAGTCCACTCTTTGTGCAAAAGGCTCTCTTGTGCTCATCCCCAGCTTTCATTCTAATCTGATGATAGCTAGACCTCAACTCAATCTTAGTGAAAAACTCAGCATCCTTGAGTCCATCCAACAGGTCATCTACCTTGGGGATTGGAAACCTGTTCTTGATAGTGACCTTATTCAAGTCTCTGTAGTCAATGCACATACAATAAGAACCATCCTTCTTCTTCACCAGGAGCACAAGAGATGCAAAAGGAGAAGTGCTATGAGTGATGAAACTCTTCTAAAGTAAGTCTCTCACTTGAGTTGCCACTTCCTTCCGTTCTACCTTAGAGAGTCGGTATGGGGCCTTATTGATTGGCTTACTACCAGGTTCCAGGACTATGACATGATCTACATCTCTTCTCAGAGGCAACTGTGATGGCAAATCAGCAAACACATCTGCAACTCTGAGAGCAATCTCTGCATATCACAATCATCAACACGGGGAGTGCCACCCTCCTTCGTTACTGACACATTTGATGCATATATGGCGCTGTCCCTCTTGAGCTCTCTGGCCAACTCCCTTGCTGAAATGACCTGCAATTTAGGAGCTGCAATACCATGCAATGTAACTGATCCATCCCTGTGGACAAAGTTGAGTGTTAAGGCATTGAAATCCATGCTGATTTTGCCCAGTGATTGCAACCAATCACAGCCCAGGACAACATCTATTGGGCCCATGTCAAGTGCCAAAAAGAGATCACCTGCAAATGTATAGTCATCAGAGAACTTAATCCTTGCATCTTGGCAACAAGATCTACTCATCATATGCTGTCCATTGGCCACTTCTACTCTCAGCCCATGGTGTATCTCAATAGCAATCAGTCCCACCCTCTGTAAGGTCTTGCAGTTAACAAAACTGTGGATGCTACCGCTGTCCACCAACACATGCACAATCCTGCCATTAATCATCCATGTTAATCTAATAGCATCAGCACTTTTGGCACCCATCAAGGCATGCATGGAAATAGTATAAAGTGTTGGTTGGGCATCCCAATAAACCTCCTCCTCATTCACGGGAGCATTACCACTTGCATCTTCACTTGCATAAAAAGGCATCGCATTGTGATGCTCCACAGAAAAGAGTGTGGGCCTACGGCCACTCATGCCACCAGTGGGCAGATTCTCATACGAATGCGAAGCATGAGTGTCATGCGCAATAGCACCACCAGGATCAAAAGGAAAATCAGTGCCCTTCGTGGCTCCAGTGTCAGGAGCCTCATCTGCATCATGTGTATTTGCCATCTCATCCTGACATGTATGCAAAGAACCTGGGGCATCAAACAATTCCTCGTCATTTGAGAGGTCAATGATCAAGTACCACTGTTGCGCATCTTGCACACATTCCTATGATCAGGAGTCCATTTCTTGCCACATTTAAAACATAAGTTGGCCTTCTTTCTGCTATCCGTTATTGCCTGTGTATGCTGTTTTATCTCAGGCTGCTCACTTCCAACAGTAGGCTTGCCTCCATGCTTGGCATCAGGATACCTGTAAGGCCTGGCATACGGCATCTTACTACCCGAGACAATAGGAAAGCGAGGAAATGGTGCTGCTGCAGATTTCTTGTCAGTCCACTCAGCAAACTTAGCCTTCGACTCAGCGTCATACCCCGTAGCATGCGAGCTGCCCATGGCATTTCTGTACACGAGGCCTCCCGAGGATCTTAAAATCAATCTCTCTCTCTCTAGTCCAATCTCTAGCCGCAGACATGACAGAGACCCCGACCCGACGACCGCAACACGACACACGAGACATCGAGGGGACACACAGATCACTCTGGGGGACCTCCCGTCATTGTTTAGACCCGGGATACGTCCCACGGGAGTCACGGTGGCTCTGGTCTTGCGTCGAGCCTCGCCCAAGAGACCGAGATGCACGGCACCTCTTGACAGGCGCCAACGTCCCATCACCCAAAAGAGACCGCTCAACCTGCATAGATGCAGAAAGCTGAGAGCCAAAAGATGGCCTGACATCCTGCAAGAAGGTGCTCTATGGCATAGAAAATGCATCATCTATGTCCAGATAATCTCCAAGCTGGGGTACATGCAATGGTCCAGAAGACTAATGCTCATAGGCACAACGGGCATCTGCCATAAAACCCATGTGTGGAGCACACAAAACATCCTGACTATCTGAATGGTCCCCGTGCTGGGGTGCAGGCTGCTTACCCTTATCCTGCATAACAATGGCAGATGCGATCTACTGACCAATCTGATGTCCCATCAGGACAAGATCCCTATCCTGCATAGCCATGGCTGTGGTAAGCTGTTGGCTGAACTCTTGTTCTATCTGGCGAAAAGCACCCTGGAGCGTAGAGGAAAGGGCATCCAAAAACTATGTCTACCCTGCCTGCACTTCTCGGGATGCATGAGAGAGAGGCTAAGTGGAAGGAACCTTTGCACCAGCAATGGATGCAACCACTCTGGCACGCACTTGCTCATATTGAGCAGTCTCATCAGTGTCATGCAATATATCACGAGGGGCACGCTTCGGTGCCATGGTGACGGGCCCTGATGAGAGGAGCTCGAATGTAGGCAAGGAGAAATGGATAGCAAAACCCTACGTAATTGAGCACCTGAGATAGTGCGTGGAAACACGAAAATGTCAATGGAGAGGCTCGAAAGAAAGGTCGTCGAAGAAGCTTCGAAACGGAGCCAAAATGCCTCCAAACGAGCTGTGAAAGGCCCCTAAAAAAAGGCTGAAAAGTGAACTGTTTACCCCTTCTTCCTCTCTTTTTTTTTCCCCCCGAGTGGGTGGCGGATCTCTGAGTCACCTAGGACAGTTAGGACTCCTAACCTAAGACTGGTAAGATAGTTGCGACACTGACTTTGTCTAACTAACCCTCCTTGTAACCCTAGTTAGTACTAACCTAACCGAGGTCAAACTAACCAAACCTAAACCTAACCCCTAACTAAACTAACCCTAGTTATAGTCTAACCTAAGGCTAGGACATTGTAGACTAAGGTTTGCAGGGCGACGGAGGCGGCACGCGAATGGCGGAGCAGAAGGCGGTCAGGCGAAGACGAGGTCTGGAGGCGAGGTCAAATTTCAGGAGCACGTCGAATTTGCAAGACGGGGACTTGCAGGACAGCTCACAGCCCGTCGAACAGGCTCACGGCGAGGACTTGCAGGACTTGCAGGAGTGGAAAGCAGGCGGCGGTCTTTGGCTCACGTAGCACGACGTTTGGCTGGTTGCTGCAATCTTGCAACCATAGCGGTGGCAAGACGACCCTACCACTGTGACGATCAATCTGTGCACTTGGAGCTGCGTGTGTCAAGAGGTACCAAGAGGGCATGCTGGAGCTTGTAGCTGCCCGCAGAATAGGTCCGGACATGTCTTGCAACGTATACCCAGTTCTGGGTTCGTGGCTAGAAAAGGGTCGTCGATGCAACTCTATAGCTGAGGCGCAAACTCTATCGATCAAATGTTGGCGTAGCAACTGTTAGAATCCGAGATGCAGAGTGAAGGTGAAGCAAAGGTGCCAAAGAGCGTTGCTCTGATACCAATGTAGTGAAGGGGGAAGGGGCAGACTTAGAGATGGGGAGAGAACCGTATAAGGAAGGAAGGAGAAAGAGAGGAGAATGGAAGGAGAGAAAAAGAGAGAGAAGGATGAGGGGATAGAGAGATAGAGAGAGAGAAAGTGTGAGCGTAGGCAGGAAGGAGAAAGGGAGCGTAGATAGGATTAGATATCACATCAAAAAGTACATAGTAGGGGGTGGATGGAGACTTATATAGTCCCTCCACATTTTCCACCTAAAGGGCCTCTAACTTGGCCTCTTTTTCCCCTTCATTACACTTATTGTACAAATTTCATGGATCGAGGTTGCACAATCAGCTCGAGGATGGATTGAACAAACTCAAGATCCTTAGTACCTGGCAAGATACAACCTATTCCTTGTTTCTGAGGGGGGCGATTCGATGGACTTGTGTGCCTGGGTATCTTTGGTGCACTCATGACTTGGATGAGTAGTGTCACCAGTGAGTGGTGATGCGATTGTACCACCATTCCAGGTTGGTTTCAATTGTTGAAGGATGGTGAGGAGCATGATTTAGAGATACCGGAGGTGCAGTTTCTTGGACCTGATGATGACGAGATCTTCAGCTTGTTCCTAAGAGCCTATGATTGGAAGCTGATGGAGCTTCTCTTTGATAGGATGGGAGAGGACCCACACTGTGTCCTCGAGAGGAATGTGTTGGAACAGGAAAAAGGGGCTTGACACCTTGCATAGGCATGGTGTAGTCATGTGGGCATATTTTATTGGGCATATATGATTCGTTAGTGGCCTGCCACATGGGTAGCAACCAAGCTGCCACATGGGTAGCAGCCTGTAATCATCCACTTTTTGTCTTGCAGATCTATGAAGTAAAGCAATATTCCACAATTTTATGCAAAGCAATATTCTACAATTTTTTGCGAAGCAACATTTGCCCTTCCCCTTCAAGAGAGCATGAGAGGTTTCATATTATTTATTGAAGGATTGA
The DNA here is from genome assembly GCF_047967505.1 of Dipteris shenzhenensis. NCBI lineage: Eukaryota > Viridiplantae > Streptophyta > Polypodiopsida > Gleicheniales > Dipteridaceae > Dipteris > Dipteris shenzhenensis. The sequence goes on from NC_141612.1 coordinate 53,212,711, forward strand.
TAGATGAAAAGAGAGAGAGAGCAAGGTACAAAGAGTCGCACGAGTCTTAGCCATCACGTCAACTAGGATAATAGAAAAAGAGAGTACAAGGTACTTGTACCTAGACCTAGGACTAAGTGTCCTAGGTGTCACATAGGACTAAGTGTCCTATGTGGCCTAAGAGGCACTAACACTATAAGTGCCTATATTTATGCCTACAAGGCACATACCATGGCCTATAGGGCATCACTAGAACCACTAGGAGATGGCCTACAAACCCCCCTCCATGGGATGGGCTGAAGTATTCTGGAAACGTCTTAGAATACCTAGTATTTTCTAATCATGGTGGCACATGTTCATCCAAAAGGATATAGCCACCTATGAATGTACAAGGGATGTCAAATCATGTAATGTCAGATCATGTAACAAAGGGAACCAAGTGTAAAGCCTGTCGGAAGACTTCGAACTTGGGACGAGGAAGTGCCTTTGTAAACAAATCTGCTATGTTGTCCTCTGTGGGAAGATAGGACAACTCTATGTCTCCTGCTGACAACCGCTCCCGAACATAATGATAGTGAACTTCAATATGCTTGGTACGCACATGAAACACTGGGTTACGCGCAATAGCCACAGCACTCTGGCTGTCAGTGTAGACCATAGTGGAGGATGTCTGCCGAATACCAAGATCTGTAAGTAACTGTCAAAGCCAAACACACTCTACTGTAGCGGTGAAAGCTGCCCTGTACTCAGCCTCACAGCTAGAGGTGGCAACTGCCGGTTGCTTCTTGCTAAGCCAAGAGATACATGAATTGCCAAGCAAAAAACAATTGCCGGTATGTGACACTCTGGTGTCAGAACATCCTACCCAGTCACTATCCGTGTAAGCATGCATGGTAAGCGAACCCTGATCACATAGAAGAGGGCTAAATCATGAGTGCACTGAGATATATGAAGACTCTCTTCACTGCCTGTCAATGATGTGAACTGGGCATGTGCATGAATCTGCTGAGCTGAGATACTGCATACTGTAAGTCAGGTCTGGTGTGACATAAATAAATAAGGCATCCAACAGCCTACTGATAAAGAGTGATATCACATGGTGGGCTCCCATCATGAGCTGAGAATTCGAAGCCAGGGTCCACTGGAGTAGAGATTGGCTTGCAATCCTCGAATTGAAAACGACCAAGGAGCTGTCCAATATACTTGGACTGAGACATCATGATACCCCCATCAACATGAGCAAACTGAATGCCCAAATAATAATGGAGCTGTCCCATGTCTGACACGTCAAAAATCTGCTGCAAATCAGCCTTGAAAGCTGCAATTTGCTGAGTATCTGGGCCCGTGATGAGCATATCATCCACATATAAAATCAGATCCACTCCCACGGACATAAAGAGTGGGTTCTGTGGGACTATTCTAAAAACCAAGGGATAGTAAGTGTGCATGAATTTTGGCATACCATGCCCTGCGTGCCTACTTCAAACCATAAAGGGCTTTGCTAAGCCGGCATACCTTATTTTCAGAATTAACAACCTCAAAGCCAGGAGGTTGTGTGACATATACTTCTTCCTGCAGATCCCCATGAAGAAAAGCAGTCATGATGTCAAGTTGGTGCACTTCCCAATGATGATGGGCTGCAATGGCAATGACACATCTAATGGTAGTAATCCTCGATGTGGAAACAAATGTCTCCTCAAAGTCAATGCCTTGTTGTTGGGCATACCCTTTTGCAACAAGACGGGCTTTGTATCGATCTATGCTACCATCAGATTTCCTTCTTAATTTGTAGACCCATCGGGTACCAATGGCATGCTTGCCAAGAGGGAGATCTACTAATTCCCATGTGTCATTTTTGGCAATGGAGCAAGGAGTGCAAACTCAAGAAAGTGACCATGCATCTGTCTATTCCCTGATCTTGTCTGGGCAGCAAAAGGCTGATCTTGTTTGCTGTCCCTCAATGTATCAAGAAGCCATCTGGAAACTTGCCTTTGCTGTCTATTGACAGCTCTTTTTTCAATGACTGCATCATGAATAGTAGGACCATTTTGTGCTGGAAGGGACACCTGCAAATCAGCATGGGGTAGTGGCTGATTATTGCTTGGTGGAGGGCCTATAGGAGGCTCATGTTGCTGGTCACAGTCCTCTTCTGAGGATGGCAGAGGTAACCAAGATTCAAAGGCATCAAACATGTCAACATCTGGCTTAGCTTTGCAGTCCACAAGAGAAGAAGCTGAATGTTCAGCAAAGATTACATCTCTACTGACAATAATCTTCCCAATATTTGGTTGATATAACCGATACCCTCTGCTCTCCTGGCTGTAACCAATAAATATGCATTTGATTGCCTTGTCATCAAGCTTATGTCTCAGCTGAGATGGTACATGAACATATGCAAGAGACCCAAAAACTCTCATGTGTGAAAGTGAAGGCTTCCTGCCTTTCCATGCTTCATAAGGTGTAACAATCTTCAATGCCCGTGTAGGCGATCTATTCAGCACATAGTTGGCGCACATCACTGCATCAAGCCAAAATTTATTGGGCAAGACTTAGCCTTAAGCATGCATCTGGCCATCTCCATTGTGCACCTGTTTTTCCTTTCATAAACAAGATTCTGCTGAGGAGTGTAAGGAGTAGTGCATGAGTGAATAATGCCCCATGAAGACAGAAATGCATCAAACTCCTTTGACATATACTCTCCTCCCCTATCTGTGTTGAGGGTGACAAGCTTGCATCCTGACTCATTCTCAACCATATTCAACCACCTTTAAAAGCATGAGAAAACTTCATATTTGGCTTTTAAAGGATATACCCAGCAATATCTTGTGAAATCATCAATGAGAGTCATGAAATATTTGTACCCTCCAATGGCATTTGTCCTCATTGGGCCACAGACATCACTGTGCACTAGCTGCAATTTCCTTCGTGAGAGTTTAGGACAATTCTTTTGAAAAGGAAACCGATGCATCTTACCCAAAAGACAACCCTCACACACATGTTTGGAAACTGTGCGAGTTTGAGGTACATCATTTGCCATCTGCTGTGAATGTAGCTTTGCAAGAGCTCTACAATTGAGATGACCCATTCTCTCATGCCAAAGCTGAATTTCAGCAAGCTGTGAATCTGAAATAGCAAATGCTTCAATAGAAAGTGCAGCTGAGTGATGATCAAGGTGATAAAGCCCCTTTTGCAAAGTGCCAGTGAGAACTATGGCATTGTCATCACGAAGATCATAAACTAGGCATCTGTAGCCATCAAAAATCACTCTGAAACCTGAAGTAGCAATTGCTGAAATTGAGATCAGGTTGACTTCAATTCCACGCACAAAGAGAGCATTTGTCAAAGTGACAGGATGACTTGAAATAGATGTGAGCTGCACATCTTCAATTCCTTTTACAGCATATGAAGCATTATTAGCACATGTGACAGTCCCCCCTCGAGGTGCATCAGCTAAAGAGTGAAACAACTGTCTGCAAGATGTGACATGCTTGGAAGCACCACTATCAAAGTACCAGGACTAAGCATCATTAGCAATAAAGAATGCATCAGCTTTGGAGGGATCAAATGAGCAATGGACAGCCCATGCCCAATCATCCTGAAGAGCACGTGCATGTGAAGCATCTACTGGCTCATGGGATTCAATGGCATGTGAGGCATTAACTGTTAATCCTGCTTTCTTTTTCTCCGAAGCAATGCGCTTCCTGCATTCTGAAATGTCATGTCCAGGCTTGCGACAATAGTTGCATCTTTTCTTCTTTGACTTATCTGCTGTATTTTTAGATGCATGGGAAGAATTGGAGCTGCTATGCGCAAATTTTGGCTTGCCCATAGGCTTGGAAGCCTTGCCTCTTCCTGTCTGCTGTGAAGCAAATGCATGATCAGGAATAATGGCTTGTCTATTAGCTCGACTTTGCTCTTCCTGCAAAAGCAAAGTAACTAGCTGATCAAAAGAATAGTGGTCTAGATTACCCATGGCCACTAATCGAAGGGTTGTAGCAAACCCTTGATATGTATCTGGCAGTCCATTCAGTGTGGTACTGACAAGCTGTGAATTTGGCACCACCTCATCAATGTCGGCAAGTTGTTCCATGAGGTCCTTGACCTTTGTCAGGTATGCATCCACAGCGTCACCTTCATTTATACTGACTTCCTATAATTGCCTTCTCAAATATGCAACACGTGCTTCATTGCGAATCTGATAGAGAGAAGCCAATTTATCCCAAGCATCCTTTGCTGTCCTGCAAGACCGGATGTGTGGAATAATGATTCTCTTGCATGATAAAGCAATACATGAATGTGCATTTGCATCTCTTGCATCCCATCTTGACTGTTCCTAAGTTGGAAGAGCAGCAGCACGAGTGCTAGAGGAAGAGGCATCAGGAGAAGTACCCCCCTGCAGAGGGACCAGCAGTAGAGGCAACCACTGTAGCATTGGCTGGCCTCAGATCAACCCCAGAAATGATATTCCACAAATGCTTTGCAACAAGAATATGTTTCATGAGATAAGACCACATCGGATAGTTGGTGCCATCCAACTTATCATCTTCACGAAGAACGCCAAATAGATCTTGATTGTTTCCAGCCATAGCAAATGTGATACCTTGAAAAAGACCAGAAAAACCAAAAGCCTCAAGGCTATCACTGCAAAAAGTTGTCTGTCCAAAAATGACAACAAATATCTGCAAATTTCCAACCCAAAACAAAGGGCAAATGCACATCTGACCCAAATGTAACTGTGGCAGGCAATGTTCACTGCAAAAACACCAAATCTGGCAAAAGCCCCAAATTTAATGAGGGCAAATAGGCCAAAAAGAGGGCAAATGCAGAAAAGCCCCAAATTTTGCTGAAATTTTTGCAAATGTGACCCAATGTATGCGAATCTCACTCAATGTCCTAAAAAAAAGACTCAATGTCTGAAAATCTAACTCAATGTCCTACAAATGTGACTCAATGTTCTCCGATCTGACCCAATGAATTGCAATCAAACGAGAAATTGCAGATCAAATCCCAAAAGAAATAGCCTCAAGGCTTGCAACTGCAAAATTAGGACTGCTGTCCACAAATTGACTGCAAAAGTGCACCTGTCCCAAAGTGAAGACCTCAAAATATAGGCTTTCCAAACTATTGAAAAGTTTGATAAACCTTCAAACAGTAAAAGCAAGTTAAGGACAACAAAGATCCTCAAAAACCTCAAATTTTGAGAGAGTCCACACAAGCTGTACGACAGCTGTTCTGTATGGAATAGATATGATGCAGTTGTACAAACGTACGGTGCACGTCCAGTGTACGATGAACGTACAATCGCACAGATCAAGTACGAAGAGCAGTACGGTACCTTGTACGGGCAAGTACGTAGTGCATTACAACGTGAATCCAATGTACGACGCAAGAACGGAGACTGTATGAACCAGTTACTACACCTTCCGTACGCCTGTATGGAAGATGTACGTGATGCAGGTACTGATGTGTACGACGATGCAAGTACGATACGCAAGTACAATGGCTCAGGTATGGAACGCTACGATTGCTGTACGGAACACATGCAGGATGCACGACGCAAGTACGTACGGACTGTACGAAAAAGGAGCGCAGGAAGCAAATCTGGGCTCTGATACCACTGAAGGGTTGATAGATGAAAAGAGAGAGAGAGCAAGGTACAAAGAGTCGCACGAGTCTTAGCCGTCACGTCAACTAGGATAATAGAAAAAGAGAGTACAAAGTACTTGTACCTAGACTTAGGACTAAGTGTCCTAGGTGTCACATAGGACTAAGTGTCCTATGTGGCCTAAAAGGCACTAACACTATAAGTGCCTATATTTATGCCTACAAGGCACATACCATGGCCTATAGGGCATCACTAGAACCACCAAGAGATGGCCTACATTTATGAAGTTTGTGGCTGTATATTTGTGTGTGCACTTTCAGAATTGAAGTGTGCTCTATCTACTTGTGCACGTGAATGGCAAGCAAACTTCACTTTAGATTACTTGTGTTCATAGTTGGTGATTGATGCAAGGTCATTATTTATTTAACATGGTGTCGGAACTAGAGATACATGCTTAGGTGTATTCTCCATGAGTATCACCTTTGCTTCAGGTATCTCCATTGCTACAGGCATATTTGAAGAAGGCAGCTCCACATGAGTACTCTCCGATAGAGATGGCAAGCTTGCAATAACTGCTGAATTCTCATCTTTGTAAACTTCCTCAATATTGAATTCTCGACCCCATTCTGAGACAATAGCAGCCTCCACCTGTTCATGTTCAAGGCGTGCTGGGGGCATTGTGTAATAGGGAATCTTTCCTGAGAGGGCAAATAAAATTCAAGTTTAAGTATATCCATAAATAAGATGACCACACACACCAAACCATATAGAAGCAGATAAAAGCATATATCTAGCAAAAGATTATGCCACTCAAATTAGCAATGCATTTAAAACTTAAAATCCAAACTTTGCAGTGGCTATATTAATAATAATTAACTATGGAAGGAAAGATGTTCATTTCTACCTTCATTCCAATCTCTAAGGACAATCCTGGCAGCTGCAGCTAAGTCCATTACTCCTCCTTTCTTCAGCTTCCCACGAACTGTAGCCACTTGCTGCAAAAACTCGTCCGGTGACCCGAAGCTTGGAATCTTGTATACAGACATCATTTTCTCACAGGGACATAACCTCAATATCTCTTTCACTGCACATTCAAACAGAACTAAAATCAAAACATGAATCTCACAACTAAAAAACTTTCAAGACTGAGCAAGAATATCACTTGCTCTCTCCCTCTTCTTTATCTCTCTTCTCTCTTCCTCTCCTCGCCACCCTACATCAGCCTCTTTCCTTCAAAAAAGAACCAAGTCAACAATGTAAGAGAATGCAACATACACATGACAATGAAAGAAGATTTTGCTATGGTTTACGCTACCACAAATTAAAGTTCTGCAACAAATGCCTTGAAGAGCCACTCATCAAGATACAAGTCCAATCCAAAGTAGTGTACACTCCATGGAAAAGTGCATCAAGAGAAAATTCCACAAAACCCAAACTACAGTTACATATGTCGACATGAATGGGTCACATCTATAGAAAGAAAGAAAGAAAGTCTATTAACGTCCACTGGAGACCAAAAGGTCTATGGGACAGCAAGAAACCCTCTAGTACATCTGCTTTAGGGAGGGCACATGGCAGCTCACAAGGAGTGCAAAAAGCAACCCCAATTATTTAGAGTACCTACATGATATTTTGGAAGAGTAAACAGCCATACATCAGTTTAAGACTGAGAGTCTTTTGGTTTTGATTTAAACTCTTTGATTAGTGCTACCCCTTCACGGTAAACTGCCCATTTTCCATCCTTTCTGGCAGCCCTGACTTTAGCTAATTCAGTTGCCTTAATCTTGAGTTGAGTTTGTGTAAGCTCCTCTCCTATCCATACTTTGGTGCCCTTCAGCTTGTAAGATTGTCGAAGAAGCTTGATCCGCATATCTTTTGACTTCAGTGTAAGGATTGCATGACCTCTATAGTACAAAACAGAAGCTGGCCTGGAGTCGTCATCATCCTGCTCATCATCATTCACCCATTCGATGTTGGGCAAACTTGATTTGATCTTTGTCAATATTTCACTATATGTATCCTCCTCTTTGTACCAATCTTTTGAGAGCCCCCCTATTCTAATCTTCAGCGCATTATCACATCTAGCTTCGTGTTCTTTAATCTCTACTTGGATATCAGACTTGCTTGCTTTGTTGTCCACTTCCACAAACACTTCCTTCCTAGTAGTTTGTACTTCAGTGTGAACAAGATCTTTGACTGTAGAGACTAGCTACGAGATAGGGGCGGAATCCTTACAAGATTTTACAACCTCATCAATTACTGCCTGCTTACCAAGCCCTTCCAAGATGTGAAGTCGGGCCTTTACTTCTGCCAGCTCCAATCGTAGCTCTCTCATTGCCTGCTACAAATAAAAAATCTGATCCTGTTGCCTGAGGATGGACTGTTTTGAGCCTTCTTGTTGGTAATTCCATGCATATGGAGAGGGTGTCATGGCTACAACTATAGAGTACCGAGTCCTAATGGATGTTGAAGGAGTTGAGGGGGTTGAGGGGGACTTGGAGGAGAGGGTAGGCCAATCCATAGGTAGTTGGCTGTATGATGAACCCCTTGGCTTAACCTAACCCCGGGTTAGGTTGAGGGTTTAGCCCAACTCGGGGTTAGGGAGGACTAGAACTAGACTAGGATTAGACTAGGTACGGACGGGAGATATTGAGGATGGAGAGGTGTTGACGGGTAAAGGTACAGCTGTACAAAAGGTACGGCTGTACGGAAGGTAGGGGAGATGCTGTACGGGTGGTACGGTACAAAAGGTACGGAGGCTGTTCAAGAGAGAGGGTGTACGGAAGATACGTTGAGGCTGTACGGAAGGGATGGTACTGCAGAGGCTGTACGGGAAGGTACGAAAGGTACGATGTGAGAGCTACGGAAGGCTACGTACGGAAGGTACAGGAGGCTACGTATGGAAGGTATGGGAGGCTACGTACGGAAGAAGATGCATGGGGCTCATGATTGCATGAGAAATAGAAGGAAAGATGAAGGATGAAGATGAAGAGGCTGCCATATGGGCAGCAGACAGGCTGCCATGGGGGTGGGTAGAAAACAGTTGTAGGCTTACCTGGACCTAACCTTTTAGACAGATCTGAAGGGACAGCCATCCCGCAACACATGGGCGCTGACACAGGGCAGGGTTGCAGCGAGGTTATGTCCCCAAGGAAGGGTATGGAGAACTGCACAGTGGCCTGAGGCATACAGCCCACAGTATGGGCACCAGGGATGGTGTAAGGCCCAGCCAAAGTGGGCCTGGTAAAGGACTTTATATAGGGAAGCAAAGGAGCTGGTCAATCTGTTCAGATCAGCCACAGCACAGACCAGGTTGGCCAACCAGAACTGGTCAGTCCCATTCAGGGCCAGTCGGCCAGAATTGGAAGCCCTTGAGCCCTATTAAAGACCCCCTTTGGGGGGGCACACAAAGTATCCATTCAGCCAGTCTGCAAGGCTGTAAAGGCTTCTCATAAGCACACCCACACCAAGGGCATTAGGAGAGAACAGTGAAGGACAGCAGCAAGGGATAGATCAAGGAAGACTTTCGGCCCTAAGAAGTGCAGCAAGGCACTAAAGAAGGTGAAGACTTCAGCAGTGGCAGGTGCAGCAGAGGCACCTACAGCAGTAGCAGCAGACTTCAACACTTGTGTAGAACCCATTCGGTGAGCACAACACTCAGGTACAGGAAGATAGCAGCCGTAATCATTTTAAGGCTCTCCCTGAACCACAGAATCGCTCTTTCGCGAAGCACACATGAATGGCAGATTGGCAACAGTGTGTGACCTCAGTTCCAGCAATAGTAGGCAACACCCGGCTGTCCACAGAGTGTGGTTTGTGAGTGCACCTTTTGTATCTATTTTTGGTTCTATCTTTGGACTTTGTGATTCCGTTACCAGTTGCCATATCTTGCTGTCTGCTTCAGATCTGAGCGTGGTGTTCATTTGTCTAATTGTGTGTGCACACCCTGGGATCTAGAGTGCTCAGGTGTGATCGTGTGGATGATATATTTTTCTGATGCATGTCACATGGTGCCAAAAGTCATAATGTGAGCGAGAGATACTTGATTAGATATTCCAACAACACATGCTAAATTGATATCTCTCAGGTATTAACATCCAGGTTTGAGCACAACACTCAGGTACAGGAAGATAGCAGTCGTAATCATTTTAAGGCTCTCCCTGAACCACAGACTCGCTCTTTCACTAAGCACACATGAGTGGCAGATTGGCAACAGTGTGTGACCTCAGTTCCAGCACTAGTAGGCAACACCCGGCTGTCCACAGAGTGTTGTTTGTGAGTGCACCTTTTGTATCTATTTTTGGTTCTATCTTTGGACTTTGTGATTCCATTACCAGTTGCCATATCTTGCTGTCTGCTTCAGATCTGAGCGTGGTGTTCATTTGTCTAATTGTGTGTGCACACCCTGGGATCTAAAGTGCTCAGGTGTGATCGTGTGGACGATATATTTTCTGATGCATGTCACATGGTGCCAAAAGTCATAATGTGAGCGAGAGGTACTTGATTAGATATTCCAACAAGACATGCTAAATTGATATCTCTCAGGTATTAACATCAAGGTTCCAAAAAAGCCCAAAAGTATCAGGACTGCACACCACATATGCTCGATGTAAGGGTTCAAAATGATGGTTCCCTTATATTCACATACACTAAAGAGACTCCTCTAACATGTAAATCTACACTGTACTATTGGCACCCACTACTCAACACACTATTTCCTTCCCTTTTCTTCTCTCTCTCTCTCTCTCTCTCTCTCTCTCTCTCTCTCTCTCTCAGGTTCATGCCATCTTTCAGACAATGCCGTTCCTCCACAGAGTATGGGCCTTATCCCAGTGGAGATTACTTAGATTAGCATTAGAGTCCTCCAAGCCACTAGCAGAGAGCGGTATTGATACGGCATGGAATGCACGGATATCCACGTAGTTTGGTAGTCACGGCATTCAGATGGACAGACTTCCTCCCTTTCCGTATAGCTTGGATGCACACCTGAGATGATCCAACGAGATGAGATCAACCGTATCATACAGTTGGACCTCCTCCAGCTCCATACATCTAGGGCTTGGGGGGGAGAGGAGTTATCCACCAAGATCAAGTTCTACCATGACCACTTCTTGAGGGTCTCAGAGCACGGTTTTGTCATCAGACCTCAGTATCTTGAGGACAGGAGAGTCTCACATGCGCTGAGGGTCGACATAGGTCAATTGTGAGTCTCATCACATCAGCTGCGGATTGAGGCAAGGAGAGCCGCATGCATACCCAGAGGGCAAAGGACTTGCACACTATGCCAGATGGAGGAGATGGAGACAGAGGAGCATTTTCTATGTGTCTGCCCAGTCTATTATGAGATCAGAGGACGATATCACTGCCTCTTTCTAGAGGGGCATGGCTTTGGTCCACTTACACGGCTAATCGATTTTCACGATCAGGTTTGTGTTGGGCTCTATCTGATTGAGATGCGATGACGGAGAGACACATTAATGCGACAGACCAAAGAGCAGCAAGGACTGATGCCACAGGTCACCAAGATCGACAAATCACAGACATTCTTACAAACTTCTATGCATCTGAGTCAACTACTAGTGAGGCTGAGGGAGAGGAGCTTGATGAGATGAGAGCATCATGTGGCAATGTCTACCACGATGATACCAGACAAGGGACACATGCTCCACATGCGAGACGGAGAGGGACCACAACACGCACAATCAAGGTTCGGTCTATCTCAGCCCTCCTCAGAGGTGACCACCAAAGACGAGGCGTCAACCTTGACGTAGCCCACTGGATCTAGAGATCAAGGAGACCACACCCTCCCCCACGTCGAGAGACAGCTCGACAGACACAGATATGAGAGCTCTTCACATCTCATCAGAGAGCCACTAGGTTACCTAGATATACGAAACCTAAGCATGTACTAGGAGTGCTAACTCTAAGCACTTGATACTTCTCTGTTATTTTGCTCTTGCTACTCTAGTATTTTGACACTTGATTCACTAGTTTAGCACTTTAGCTTTCAGCAAGGGTCTTAGTGAACCCTTTGCTTCAGCCCTTAGTGACTTGTATAAGTTACTTTTTGGCTTATACTTTGTCTCATAGGCCCGCGAGGCCTCTTGCAGACGTTAATGCATCTCTCTCTCTCTCTCTCTCTCTCTCTCTCTCTGGGAGGTGAGGTGGGGAACCACTTGACCTACATGCTTGCAAATGTAGGACATGGTTCAGTTCCCCCAAGCTCCCTTATTGTAAGATTCCTTGAATGCTTCGTAGATATTGTGCCTTTAATCTTTGCTTTTTGAAAAACATATTTTTCGTGTAGTGCATTCTTCCCTAACTTTCTAGTGAAGTACTATGCCACTATGCTAAAAGATTATTTCATGGCCAATTTCTATTAAGAGAGGTCTCTTGGGCATCTCTACGATCTTTTCGCCCAAAGCGCCCTGTGAATCACACCTTCATTACTTTGGTCGAGTAGACTGGCAAGTGCACCAAATTTTAGTCCAAAAAAACTCTTACGAGTATATGCAAGGATCTTGACATGCAGAGCTATCAAAACAGATTAGGTTTAGGTAGTCTGCATCCTCTTATTAAAAAAATGACCTGGCGTCAATACACGGTGTGCATTTGGATGCATCCTTAAATTGTCATGACAAAAGAAATGATTATTTAGTTAATTGATAGCCATTAGAACCTTATTATTGTTAGGCGCCAATTTGATGGTGCGGTTATATGTTTGTATTTAAGATCGATCAAGCGGTGTAAATAGTACCGCCAAACTATGTAACATTGGCCAATGATTAGTTATAAAGATGTGCACACACGTGTCTAGGTCCTAGGGGCAATAGGAAAAGGAAGAGTGCATTAGAGTGCATTGAATGCTAGGTACATGAATCATAGGATAAGGGTAGGTGTAAATGGGAAGATGAAACTTGAGTCATCTCAAGGGACATTAATGAAAGGGTATCACCCTTTCATTGTGAATCTCACGTAGCATTCTCTCTACCACATTGCATTCATCCGCCATCTCTCTCCCCATGCAGGTTGAAATAGAAACAAGTACTCTCACGAAGGCGCACTTCCCCATTGGAGGGCCAATTGGCATTCAAATTCTGCATGCATTGCACACATTTGCATTCTCGAGAAGTCTTCTTCTTCACATTTGGTATTAGAGCAGCGATGGAACATTTGGTATCACAGGAACAGACACGGACGCTGGAGCAGAAGAAGGCTCGACCAAACGAACATGAGACAACGAAATCGGGCAGCAGAACATTCGATGGCACGCATTTGGTATGGACAATGCAGCCTGCTTATTGCATACATTCTGGCCTACAAACAAACCTCTTCTTTCTTCCCAACCCTGAATTCTTGAGGTTCTGAAACAAGGGATTTCTTGAAAATTTTTGGTCTTGAACGGTGAACGGGGTGAACTCTCCCCCCCGCCGTGTGAATGTATCCTTAAAATCCTTAAACCGTGAGGAAAAGAGACCCCCCGTTCTCCCAAACGGAAAGTCGGATTGGAACAAGATTTTAAGGGGGTGATCCACCCACCAAGTACCCCCTATAATGGTATCTCGAGCTCCAATCCACTCAACATAAGTAGCCCAAATAGAGTGTACCAGTTTACAGCAGAAATACAAGAAGAAAAGCATAAAAGAGAGGGAAGAAGAGGTCATTTGAAGAGGTTTTCGAACACAAGCGAAGCGGGAGTTGGATAAGTACCACCAACTCTACAACACTTGACTTTTGCTGTAAGATAAACCCTTTTTTTTTAATTACAGCAAGTCATTCTCTCTTGTATTACTAAAAGGAAAGAATGATAGGGGAAGGGAGATGTAACAATGAACTTATTCCTTTTCCTCCATTACCCCAAGGAGAGAAAGAACACCTTCACCCCCTCCTGAAGAGGATGGATTAGGTGAGAGTTACACACATCTTGAGTATGATAACCCACAAATAGATTTACAACAGTCTCTCCTTCAAGAACCTCTTGATAGGGAGTTCTCCTTTCATAATGAAAGAAGAAATGAGACCAGCCAAGAACAAGGTAATGAGTTTACACCTTCATCGAAACCCAGCACACATGGATTACAATCCAAGTGCAAGAGGAAGAGAGGAGACTCATGTTGATAAGCTGATTTTCCAGCTTAGCAATATGATTGAGCAGTCCATTATGTCAAGATTAGGGACTAAGAGGACTTTAAACTTTGGGGATGAAGAGTTGAGTACCCCTTCTAAGAGGTCCGAATTCCAACCACGAGAGAGAATTGAGTTCCCCAAATATGATGGGGCAAGGGAGGCTGACAAAATCCTCAATTGGATTCGCCATTTTGAGCTATACTTTGCCCATCAAGACAAGACTAAGCAAGAGAAGCTCACTCTTGCCACATTGCATCTACAGAAGGATGCTCTAATGTGGCGGTCTTTGTCACAAACAGGAAAAGATATACCTTTGTAAGACTAGAATAAGTCCAATCATACAAATTTAGAATTTTTGTTGTTCTAAAGATAAAAAATCTACAAAGAAAATAAAAGAGAAAATGAAAGAGAAGAAAAATGAGGTAAACAAAAACTTTTATGAAAAACAAAAGGAAGACATACTTAGCAAGCAAAGCAACACTTATGTCGTCATCAGTGCCCAAGCATAAGCAACTATATTGGGTTTCTAAAGACCCGCGGAGTCTCTTGGGCAAACCTAGTGCTTACTAAAATATGTCAAATAAACAAAAGAGAATGAAAACAAGAAATAAAGAAGAAACGAAGCAGGTGACTTAAGCAAAAATAAACAAGCAAGTCAAGAAACAAAAACTTCCAAAAAACTAGAATCTCTCTCTCTCTCTCTCTCTCTCTCTCTCTCTCTCTCTCATTTAAAACATAAAAAGCTAAATGGCCCTTTACACTTATGTCTCGTTTCTACAAAGAGGCAAAAATACATTTCTAACTTAGAAAGCACAAGCATACTCAAACAAACTCTCTTTTGAAACAAAAAGAAAAACGGGCTATTCAGCTCCCCGCTTTTTGTTTTCAGCTTATGTTCAATCATTCTAAACAAACCTAAGGCCGAAACACCATAGATAAAAGACTTCATATTTAAGAATGTGCGAACTTTTTTCATTATTTTCCTTGGATTATACCTCTTGTTGTGTAATAGTAAAGTGATCAAATTACTACATTGAGTGATAAAAGACTCCTTAGTTGTACAAAGGCGGGAATGGAATTGGGAAGAAATGACTCCATATTTTGCCAAATCAGAAATGTTTGAGTCAATGTGAGGCATTTTTATAATGTGTAAACCACTATATTCAGGTTGTTCACGTTTATCGTATATATCAACCTCTAATCCTATGGTAGATTGAGAAAGTCTAAGATCTAAGAAAACACAAGAATCCCCTCTTAAAGTGCAGTTCAGTTCACAAGAGTCACGAGGATAGATTCCTTCTCCAAAAGCTCTAGCGTCTTTGTACATAAAGTCTTGAAAGTTAGGAACATCTGGTACAAATAAATCATCTATAAAACGCCTAACTTGACTAAGCCTATTCATAAATGGGCTAAGTTCATGGAGCAACTGAAAGCCACTTTCATGCCACCAAGGCATGAAGAGAACTTAGCCTTTCGTTGGGAGAGGTTTAGATAGTTCGATAATGAGAGTAATGCAAATTTTACAGCCAAGTTTTGGAAACTCTCTCTAGAGTTACCTGAAAAGAGTGAGGAACATAGGAGAAAGAAGAGTTGAGTACCCCTTCTAAGAGGTCCAAATTCCAACCGCGAGAGAGAATTGAGTTCCCCAAATATGATGGGGCAAGGGAGGCTGACAAAATCCTCAATTGGATTCGTCATTTTGAGCTATACTTTGCCCATCAAGACAAGACCGAGCAAGAGAAGCTTGCTCTTGCCACATTGCATCTGCAGAAGGATGATCTAATGTGGCGGTCTTTGTCACAAACAGGAAAAGAGCCTATTCATGAATGGGCTAAGTTCATGAAGCAACTGAAAGCCACTTTCATGCCGCCGAGGCATGACGAGAACTTAATCTTTCGTTGGGAGAGGTTTACGTAGTTCGATAATGAGAGTAATGCAGATTTTACAGCCAGGTTTTGGAAACTCTCTCTAGAGTTACCCGAAAAGAGCGAGGAAGATAGGAGAAAGAAGTATTTAGCAGCCTTAAGCCCAAAAGTAAGGTACGAGGTTGAAATGTTTAACCCGACCACGCTTAAGGACCTCACTAAGCTGGCTGAAGTAGCCGAGAGCAAATTAAATCCTCATAAACCCTTCAATAAGGAGGGTGGGTCAACATCTAAGACCAACAATATACCCACTTTTAGGAAACCAAACTGGTTTAAGAATAATAAAGGGAAGGGTAAAGCTCTTGTAAGGAATGTGAACAGCCAATCATGTCCTGGATAGGTGCCATTTCCTTCTATGACGGACGAAGAGAAGAAGTTGATTAAGGAAGGAAAATGTTTTGGGTGTAAGAAACATAAGCCAAGGCACGTATGGCATAAGTGTCCCATTCTCTTGGCTACAATTGCCAAGACGAATTCAATAAAAGGGAACGTCAAGGCATCCAAGCAGGAGGGTGATGGCTTCTACCTTGTCACCCTCGAAATCTACCGTGATTATTGAATGGTGACACCCTTGGCGAGGTTATCCCTAGAAGGACCTATAACCTCGAGTCTTGCTATCTTATGGATTGTGTTGGTCTTTCTCCGTCAATCCAAGGATCTTTGTATGCATCCCAAAACCCTTTCCGAATTCGAGTGCACCAGGTTAGGCTATTTGCGTTCTAGCGCTTAAAGGACGTGTAGGCACAGGTATGTCCTAGTGGTACCTAGCAATCATCCCAATTGCATTACACATCCTAGTGTGGACCTGCCTCACTAGAACAGGTCAAGGTGATTTCTAGCTTGGGCCTCTGATAGCAAACTGCAGGATTCTCACCCCAAAGCTACCATAGGGTTGGACAATGAGTCCCCTACCCACATAAACAAATATATCTAATTCAATAAGGAAAATTAAATCACATGACAAAGGATATCTTGTTGATCTCGTTCATGACAATAGCATATTGCCAACCAAAAGTTAGTAGAGCGACAACGCTTGTAGGAGCTCCAACAACAAATTGCTCCAGCAAAACAAGAAAAGCATGATGGTACATAAAGACTTTAATCCTAAATCTAGTTTAAATACCTCATGGAGATTAAGGAGAGTGTGAGCTCAAAGAAGAACAAGCCAACATCGTCTTGATTAGCATTCAAGAGATCAAGATGTTTGACAAAGTAGAGAGGGCCCCACACTGGGAGGAGGTCATGAAGATTAAATCGTCTCTAAAGTCCATAATCATACTTGGCAATACCTACAAGCTGGAAGATCATAGATTCCAAATACGTCTTCAAAGTCAAGTACAAATTCGATGACTCATTAAATGAGTACAAGGCTAGACTAGGGTAGCCTTTAACAGAAGGATTCAACTCTCAAGAACACTTGCTCTAAAATAGATATTGACAGAACTTGTTGTACATAGGCAAGCATTAGAAAATAGATGGTGGAGGCTGCATGCTACAACCAACACTCCCGGCAGCGTGTTGTCTCTGTTTTACCCAAGTGCAAGTTTCGAGGGTGTTGATCACCTATAGTCGTGTCGTTGCTCGTTGTAGCATAGGTTTTCACAAGTGCAGCATAGGTCGTCGGGTCGTTTTCCGGTGAGAGGTGTAGATTAAAGCATGGAAAGCAGATCTCATGTGCGCGTGAATGAGAAAGAGGGATTGATTATAACGATTAATGGGTTTAGAAGGGGATTTCAAGGTTAGTAAGGGAGACAGGGTTGAGAGAGTTAACTAGGAGATCCAGGGTTCAGAGGGGGTTGCAGGGTTTAGGAGAAGTCAAAGGTTTAGGAGTGGAAGTCTCCTTCACAGATTCGAGGGGTAAGGGTTGAGGAAGAGGGACAAGGAAGGAGGAGGAAGAGAGGAGAGAGTAGAGGAGGAGGAAGGAGGAGGAGGGAGGGAAAGGAGGAGAAGGGAGAAAGAAGAAGGAAGGAAGAGGAGGGAGGGGGAGGAGAAGGAGGGAGAAAGGAGGAGGAAGAAGAAGGAGGAGGAGGGAGAAAGGAGGAGGAAAGAGGAGGAGGAGGAGGGAGAAAGGAGGAGGAGGGAGAAGAGATGGGAGGAGGAGGAGGAGGGAGTACAAGGGTAGAGAGTGCAAGGGTAAAGGCGTGCTAGAACACGATAGTGTAAGAGAGCATGGACGCAATGGAGATCAATCGCATGAACACAATGGTGAACTTGGAACATTGAATCCCAAAGAGTGGGAGCTTCATTCCATTGAGAGATATTTATATATGTTGGTCTCTACACAATCCGTAGGTACCTCCGTGGTGGGACCTCTTTTGTGGGAGACCTTTTTAACAAGAGTCCCTCCACTTTTGGGAGGACCTTTTGGGTCTCTACACAAAGTGGGGGGACTTTTTGGGTCTCTACACAAAGTGGAGGGGCTTTTTGGGTCTCTACACAAAGCAGAGGGACCTCCGAAAGTGAAGGCTTTTAGTCTTTCTCTCTCTAGATCCTAATTTTGCAAGTATGATTGTATCTTTTCTAGAGAGGATTTCGGCTATCCTCATCCTTTAAGATTTATCATACCATCTTTCAAGCAGAGCTTTGCTTCTACTCTACACACACAATGCTCTCATAGTTGTTGTCCTCGACTGCACTTCTGGCCCTTGTTGCCACAGGGTTAACAACTCCCCTGGACCGACTTGATTACCCATCCCCAGGTTATAGTTGGGTCTGTAGACGATGTTGTGATGCAGTTGTATTTACCCAATGATTATGGTAAAGACGGCGGCAATGATAGATGGAGCGAGCTTCTTGTCGATTTTTTCCTTGTAATCCACAAACACCGTAGATTTCTTGCTCAGTTTTTAAGAAGCCAGTGTCAATCATTTCCTCAAACAAACACACATAACACCCTTGAAGAGATAAGGCCCTTTGAAAGAGGCAACTTCTTGTTTGAGCATCTATCTGTTGATTTGGATTGAAGCTGAGGTTGGGCAAATGGTCGTCAATGGTGAGGGACAACCCCAAGATGACTGCTAAGGCTTCACTGCAAAGTTAGGTGTTACTGGAGTTAGATTCTTGGATAAGGCAATAGTGTTGAGAGGCATGGGCAAATAGGCATCGCAAGGAGTATGGATTAGCGTGGATTTCTGGAAAAGGTATAGAGGATAGTACTGGAGTTAGGTAGGGATGTGAGTAGATCAGAATAGAGAGTGGCAAGATTGGGGAGATTAGATTAAAGGTAGACCACATATTCCTCTGGCAGATCCCTATCGCTTCTGGTAGGCATTGACAACTTTAATTTTGGATTCTTCTGGGAGTTGTAACCCATGGAAGTTGCTAGTGATTATTGCAGTAAAGGTAGGAGTCTGGCTACTACACGAAGAGGAGGGCTTCCCATCAAGCATTCATATAGTAGTATTGCATTAGCCTTTAACCATATGAGATCTGCATGCACTGAGAGATAGAACACATTCCTCTCATCTTCATCCACGTGCTGGCATAGATCTCGGAGATTCTTTGTGCTTATTCGTCTAGTCCAATCAAGACCAGATACTGCATGTAACATTTTGATTTGCAAGTGTTTCCACAGTATGCGTATTCTTTCTTTAAGGTGATCCTCTTGCTGGAGGACTGCAACAAGCTCTTAGTATAATGTAGTGATGCCTTGTATCAAAAGATCTTGTGCTGACCCCTCCGCATCATCATCGGCTTGACCCAGTAGTTGAATTTCTAACTTGAAAATTATAGCTTTTTGATTTTGCCACTCCATGCACTTATCTTTATACTTACCCAATATGGAGGTATATGCAAGCTTTAGACTAAGCTTTAGACTTTGAATTGTTGAGCTGCTTTTGGATGCCCTGGAAATTGATCATTGAACACGCGGAGTTGAAGTATCTCTTCTTCTTGAGTATCCAGTTCAACTTTGGTGTGCACAAGTATCTCCCTTGATGTCATGTCTTCCTTCTCTAGTGCTTGAATTTGACATTCACACTCTTTGAGGCTGTTTTGCAACTCATTGTTTATGTCTAATGTGGCATGGAGCTGATCCTCTTTAAGTAGTAATCTTTCATTTAATTGCACCAATTCCTTCTTGATATCATCACGAGTGGCTTGCATATGAGAGAGGGATAACTCGACCTTTTACTTTTGGTTGAAGGTATCACATAGCTGTCAGGTGTTTATCTTGGAGAGAAACCGTGGCTTATAGGGCATCCTTTCTACTTTCTACTAGAGCATTGTGTGCAAGGAGTTGCTGATGCATTTGTTCTACCAAAGCTTCATAATTTCAATATCGGCACTTTGCAACTTGGATTGGAGTGATGGGAGCATATGCCTTTCCATTTCTCTTTCCTACTCATCTGACACCATGATAGCAAATAATTGAGACCATTGTTGTAACTGTTGGCTATGATGTTGTATGATCTGAAATGTGCTATGGCCTTGCTTGTATTGGACATACAGTTGATTCCCATGTGCGCATGTGGAATTTTGTGGGGGGGGGATGAAGGACAAATTGATGTGTGTGTGTGTGCGCCTATGAGCTAGGAGTCCTATGCTAGGAGTGTGTGAGTGTAGGTGTGCTAGAAGGTTCTAGTGTGATTGAGAGAATCAGGGAGTAATTATAGGATCTAAGGATTCCATCCTGAAATCATTGATGATGTCACAGATGTATGCTCTCTTGCCTATATATTGGGCTTTCTCCATGAATAAAGTTGAGTTCATTGTTCTAGTTCCATTGATGCTCCAACAATCCATCCATTCCTTGCTGTCAAAGGCATCCTCTCGAAAGCCATTCAAGGATATGGCTGAAATGGAGATGAGGTTCTTCTTGATACCTGGGAGAAACAAAACATCCATGATGGTGATCGTATCACCTGAAACTGATGTGAACTCGACTTGGCCAATCCCTTTCACGCGATATGATGCATTGTTGGCACATGTCACTGTGCCACCATGTGGAGCAGCCGTACAATGTCTACAACAGTGATCTGCAAAGAAGAGTGATCTACATGTGGAGACTCATATGGCTGACCCTGCAATCTACAAGAAGTGATGTGCTTGGAAGCACCACTGTCGAGGCACCAATCTGACTTAGAATCTAAGACAGCGGTTTTTCTTCTTTGCATCAGACGGGGCAAAATAAGATGAGTGTCTAGAAGTAGATGAGCCTCCAGAAGGCTTCGGTTTGCTGTAATTTTGCCCGTTCTTTCCCTTATTTTTGTAATTAGCGACAAAAGCCTGATTTGCAATTTGAGAGGCAGCACGATTTGTGCGACTCTGCTACTCTTGCAGGAGAAGGGAAACAAGCTGGTCGAAAGTATAAGTGTTGGGATTGCCCATGGCAACTAACCTCAATGTAGTAACAAACCCCTCGTAGGACTCAGGAAGTCCATTGAGTGTCGTGGACACTACCTGAGCATCTAAAATAATTTCATCCCCACATTAATGAGCTGCTCTTCAAAATCCTTGATTTTCATCCATGCTGTCCCCCTCTTCCATTTTGACATTCTCCAATTGCCTGCGTAAGAAAGCAACACGTGCCTCATTGCGAACCTGGTAAAGGTTAGCCAAGATATCCCACGCAGCGCTCGATGTCTTGGATGACTGAATATGAGGAATGATATGTCTCTTGACTGAAAAGCAATGATAGAATGTGCTTGGGCATCTCTACCATCCCATATTGCCTATTCGGGTATGGGAGGAGGAGCTGGAGTAGTAGTAGAAGAGTGAGTAGATCCAGAGGTGTGGCTGTAAACAGCTGCACTAGCTGTAGCAATAGACGGAGTGGGAGCTACAGAGGGAGGTCGAAGGTCTGATCCTGAGACAATACAAAATTTTGGCAACCAGCAAAAGTTTCACCATGTATGACCACATGGGATAATTGGGTCCATCGAGCTTGTCCTCAGCAAAGAACATACCCATCCAATCGTTGCTTCCCATTGCAAAAATAAATCCTTGAAAGAAAACTGCGTGCTCAAGAGGAGCCTCAAGGCTTCCACTGCAAAATGAGCTGGCTGTCCAAAAATGACAGCAAATGTCAAGCAGTGACCAACCAAACATTGACTGCTCAAACAATGAGGTAAATGCACGTGCTATCCCCAAAAATATGACCTACAAAACAATATCTATACAGTCAAAGGACCCCCCTGCCAAAGATAGCTGTCCTGCAAAAATATCTGCAAATGTATCCAATGATCAATTGAGCTGTAAATGTCCCAGGTGCAGGCTGCGTGCCTCAAGTCTGACAAAACAAGAAGCCCAAATCAAGGGGCAAATGCATAATATATACCCAAATTTAGCCGAATAAAGCAAATGTCACTGCAATGGACAGAAAATCTGGCAAAAGCCCCGAATTCTGATAGGGCCAATATGCCAAAAAGCGGGCAAATATGACTTGCAAAACAATATTTGTCCGGTCAAAGGACCCCTTGCCAAAGATATTTGTCGTACAAAAATATCAGCCCAAAACAAGGAGCAAATGTATCCAATGATCAATTGAGTTGTAAATGTCCTAGATGCAGGCTGTGTGCCTTAAGTCTGACCAGACAACAAGCCCAAATGAAGGGGCAAATGCATAATATACCCAAATTTAGCTGAATAAAGCAAACGTCACTGCAATGGACAGCAACTCTGGCAAAAGCCCCAAATTCTCAGAGGGCAAATATGCCAAAAAGAGGGCAAATTGGAAAAAGCTCCAAATCGTGCTACAAGTTGCAAATGTGACTCAATGTGCTGCAATTCCAAGCCAATGTCAATGTTCCTGCATGCAATGTCTACCAAATTCTCAAAAATGGCTGTACTAAGCCAATGTCACTGCAAATTTCGACAAAATTGATAAAACCCCCAATTTCTAGAAGGGCAAAACGTATGGATAAGAGGAAAATAAAAAGGGTGGCATGTATGGCCCCCAAGTCAACCATATGGTTGACCAAAGAAGTCAACTCATAGAGTTGACCTGACCTACAAGGCTCATACCAGGATTAAGTGCTAACAATATCTTGCTGAATCCACGAACACAACCAAACTCATCCTCTAAAAACACAACACAATGTGCAGTTTCAATTTCATGACAGACGCTCATACAGTTGAAAACCATAAACTCCATCACGCATAGCCAATATGACATGCCCACCAAAGTTATCAGTGCCCCAACGCGTGTAGACCATAGTATTAACATATGCTCTCACATACAAATCCACACACCCACACATACTTGAGCATCCACTTAAAAGAACTTCGTACTAAGTTATTGTTGGCACTCCCGACGTGAAGGGCAGACTCAGCCGTGACAACTAAAGGAGAAGGCAAAGCAAAAAAAGCAGTCCACATTCTCTCCATTCAAGCTACAACTACTTGTGAAAACCATACAATTTCATTTCACTTGCTTCCAAAGGAGCATCTCAGCAAACAAATGCTTAGACAATCTAGCTGATTGGGCAACGCACCACTTACGATAGAAATAATTTATCCCAATATTAGCAAGCCGCAACATGGACAAAAACTCCACGAGGTGAAATTTGCATGTCCGCTAATACGACAAGAACAAATATCTGGATGAATCCGAAAAGTACTTCAAAATACCGTGAAGTCAACATTTCTAGATAGAGACCTAGATGAGCTATATGTAGAAAACAAGGTGTGAGCAATCATTATGTTAAAGAGAGGCTTTGTGCACCGAAGATCACATTGACCTACTAGCCTACACAGCACAATGTTGTTGATTTGTTCACCAAGGCACTACAAAGAAAAGTCTAACACAAAACTATAAGCTTATTTGCTTTTTGGTGATTGATCCATTTCTTTGTGCACAAGGGGGATTTGTTAGATTGTGAGTAGTGCAGTGTGAACACACCCTTGGGGAACTTTTTCTTCTAGTTAGGAGGGTTTTCCCCTTAGGGTTAGCTTCTTTTGTAGACCTCATTTTTGTCATCCTTTGTAAGATGTTACACGACTCCTGCATTCTCAATACATCTCCACATTTTGATGTTCTCCTCTCATCCCCATTCCCAATAAGTGTGAGCATTACAAACCACTTCCACAAACATTGATAATGGGCACGTAAGCCTAGCACTAGGCACGACTTTGGTCCCTGCATTTGAACACCAAACTGCACTACTAGAAATGGAATAATTATACGAGGGGAGTGAATAGAAATACTGAATAAACAGATACATCTAGGAATATAAACCCATGCATCCATGTACATACATGCAGATCTATCACTCAATATTTTTACTTTCAACCACCCAAAAATTGACATGTTATATGCAACAACAGTTTTACACGATGAGTGAACCTTACCAGGACCAAAAGGGTCTTCCAATTTTTCAATCTTTTTGCTATTCCGCAACACAGCAACTTCTTCATTCTCACTTGCCTTAGCTAGGATCACTCCAGGACAATCAAGCAATTTCACATGCTTGTCTAACTGGATCTCTTGTAATACTTTTGTCACACCTGGTGTCGCTCCCACATTAACTGCCCTTGTCCTTTTCATGCTGTTGATCAGACTGCTTTTACCTACATTTGGAAGCCCAACAACACCGACTGTGATTGTCGTCTTGATCTGCAGGAATTAGACCTAGCTAGTTAATAAGGCATGCTTCCAATCTTGGAACAATTGAGAGATCAATTCCAGCTTGAAAGACCAACTGTACGTAATCTTGGTGTGCTAATCTGAATCATTGCATTTGAGTGTTTATACATGCATCCTGTGGTGAAACATAATGGAAATTTGCAGCTTTGAACCCATAGATGATTGAAAGTTGGCACATGCAATATTTCTGTAATATAGGGGAAGAAGGCAGCACGTGTGAAACATGAGAAGAAAAACAAAACCAAGTTTCAAGAGAACAAAGTAACCCATTTACCAATAGCTACCCATTTTATTACAGTAACAACAAAAGCTAAAATCAAGACTGCAATCGAAACAATGAAGGCAAGACTGAAGTTTGTAAGGACGTTACTCGGCATTGACGAATAATCTGGACATGGGCATGGCAAAAACCTGCCTTCTAAGTTTTTAATGATCTTCCTTGCAATCCTCACCTTGTTATTCCTGGAGTAATTTTTTAAAAGCTGTAGTAATGTTTCTGCTCCAAGACACTCACTGGTAGACAAACCCCCTTCAGCAATCTTTAAGCTCCGCTTCTGTCCTAGATGTGCTTTCTGTTGTTGCGTGTTGCATTTGAAAGCCACTGTCGGTAGCACCTCTCTCAGGTACTTTAACCATTTCTCAGCCACTTCTCTTGGAACTAAATCTGTTTCGAGAAAATCGAGAGTTAGTATTGATTTATTCACACCAAGAATGTGCACAGCCCTTACCCCCCCACACAATACACACCATGAGCATGTCCACAATTGGATGGACATCCTTACCCCAAATTATCCAAGAAAACAGCAAGTAGTTTCATGGTATCGTGCCACTTTGTACCCACTGAGTTACAAAACTTGCTTCTACATTTGCCACTCACTTTTTTCACAAGACCACAATATGACATATGCTTCCTCACACACAACAAACGTTCGAAGTGCTCAAAGTAAGCAAGCCAATGACACTGAAAGTAAAAGCTGGCAGCCTGGCTGGAGGAACCCAGAAAATACTAAAAAGAGTATAATTCATGTGCCCATCAACCCCGTGGATTGATCGGCTCATACAGAAACTGAAGGATATTTTGCAAGCCATATGATATGAACTCCCAGGAGCTTGCTTTCTTCCAATTTTCTATCAGCAGACTTTTGTCTTGCAACAGGTTACAGGAGGGTTTGTACGCTGGCAAAAGTTATTGGGCTCCAAAAGCAACTGATTAGGAGCCCGTTGACTCCAGCATTCATCTAGGTTTTTGACAGATTCTTGAGGCCAAACATCAAAATATCACGATTGTCAAATGCAGTGGACATCAAAAGTGCTCGCGAGAAGCTTCTTTGATGCAGTTTCATGCACCTAGCTTTGATGGGAAGACCCGTGGTTGTCAACCATGTTATTGTCACCACTATTTGATACATCACCTGCTACTTACTGCTTTTCAATTTCATGTAGGCATTGCATCAGGCCCCTGCTCAGCCATACATCAGTACTCCCATACCTCTTCTCTATCGTAGGAATTTTGCCAAATTCCGCACACGGTCACATACCTTGGCAATGGAGACAGGAACTTGGCTAAATCTACCGCGACATGTCAGAGTTTGCAAATTCTATGATTCGCAAACAGTAGAGACAGAGGCACGTATAGCCCTACACTGCCCCCGATATGCACACATCAGAGACGACTATCAGCAGATACTGGCAGACACCACTCAAATCTCGTCAGTTCTCTCCACTGCCTCTCCGGCAGCGTTGGGATCTTTTGTCACTCGTCTTTTTTTGCACCGTCAAGAACTTGAAAATTCTTGACCCCTCCATAGCGGAGGAGATTTTTGTACTGAGGATTAGGTCCCATGGGTCATTTTTGGCCCCCCGAGGACGATAATAAAATTCTACTTCTACTTCTACTTCTCTCTTTGACCAGGGGCTGGTACAGAGAAGGGGAAGAATGGATGGAGCAATGGGAAATAAAGGCTCTTGATACACTAGAAGAATCAGGTGAAATCAGACACTTAGTAGCATAGACAATGCTACAAAAAATATGGCACGGTCCATTAACAAAAATGCAGTTTTACAAATGGAAAATCAACCTGATGGACAGCTATGCAATGAAAAATATCTTGGGGATGATATTTTAAGGACTAGTTCACATGAGCTAGAAGAGGAGAAAGGCAGATGGATGTGGCTCAGGATTCCAAAAGAGGAATGGTTATGCAAAATCTCCCCTACAACGGAGATAGAAGATGAGCAGCATGTGCTCTTGAGATGTTGAGCATATGCATGCATCAGGGAGAAACACGGAGATGGTAGAAATAATCTGAAGAATCTATTGGAATAACCAGCCCAAAAGCTTAAAAGCTACCTAAAGGAAATCTTGGAGCACTGCAGCAAAGTTATCGGACTAGCACACAAAATGGCTCTAGCACACAAAATGGCTCAGGAAATACTCACGAGTCACAACATAGAAAGATTTGTGAGAAATTCTCTTTCACTGGATGTAATTGACCACTATTTAGTGTAATAGTGGTCAACAGTCCAATAGATCTTGTGGGTTCTCAAGTTGACTGTAATACAATCATAGCATCTCTCTCTCTCTCTCTCTCTCTCTCTCTCTTCCCCCCCCCCCCGTTTCTCATTCTTGAATTTTTTCTCCTCTCCTCCTTTTTCCCTTTTGTTATTCTAGCATTGGATTTTATAATCACAAAAGGCCTTACAGTGTAACACTAGGGAACAGCCCTGAGAATAAATGCATTGGGAAGAAATTCAAAGATGCATCCCTTGTACAAGTTGGAAAATATATGATCGTGCACCTCTGGCTCACATTAAGGCTTTTGGCACCATGTTAGAACACGCAGCGGAAAATAAGTCATCCATGAGATCATGCCTAAGAACTCTCAGGATGTGCACAAAAGTATACAAATTACTACCACGCTCAGACCTGAAGTACACAGCAAGATAAATAACTGAATAGCAATGTCCAAAGATATGACCCAATACAAATCGCACTATGTAGATAGCAGGGTATTCCCATTCTGTTGCTCGCACCTGCAGCTGTGTGCCTCTCCTATGAGGTCTTCAATGGCTCAGGGAGGAAGGAGCGCAAAACTCTCCATCAGCACCGGCTAAGGGCTGCTGGATCTGCCTTATCTGCTGGTGCCTTTGTTGCACCCTGCTGGTACTAGGATCCACCTTCTCTTGTGCCTGGACGCACATCTGACAGCTGGACCAATGGATGGATTCTCAGAACCTTGCTGCTGTCTATGAAACCGAGCTAAAGGGCAATAATCCATAACTAATATACCTAGATGAATCCAGGAACATTCCTAAACTCATCCTCTAAAAACACAACATAGTGCAGTTTCAATCTCATGATAGTCACTCATAAGATTGAAAACCATAAACACTATCACGCATAGCAGGGACTAACTACTATGACATCCATAACTAACTTGACATCCACATTAATCACAGCCACAATGCATCACTTTCAGCCACTTCCATTAGTTAAATACAACTGAGAAATAAACTTTAAGACACTCTAAGGGAGGCTAGAATGCCCGAGCTCAAAACACCATACACAAGAGATGCAGATTGGCCCAAATGCTTTGGCACCCCTTTCGGTAGTTATTTATTTCTTCTGTCAATGGAATGTGCACTTTCAACAAGGGCTCTCTCTTGAACTTGTCCTCACTCGCAATTCCACTGTCCAGACTCCAAGCCAATTCCTAGCTTCAATAGGCATCCAAATTCAAGCACAAACTAGCACCCAACTGCCAAGGCAAGGCTAAGGCATTCCAGAGTGTCTGTGACCAACTAAAAGCTGACAAATGTATTCCACAAGGCATCCAGCTTGCGAATGAGGGTTTGGCAGTCCCAGAGTCCAATGTCCAGCTTCTCAGGGCAACAATGCAACAACACACATCCCGAAATGCAGAATTGACCTCAAGGCAAGATGGAATTCACAATATTGACCCTCTGACAACAATCTAGGCACACCCTCTGTGTCTGGGTGTCTATTCACAGCCCAATTTGGCCAAGAGAGAAATTCGAACCACAATAAAGCAACACAGAGCTTCAAAAATGACCAAAAGAATCCAAATGAAGGTGGAAATCACTGTACCCGCTGTCCATGGAAGAGGGGCGATCTCTGGCCTCGCACCTATCCTATGTCCAAGCCCCCAGCAGTGCACAGATGTCCTTCAGTCACAATGGAGTCCAGATACAGCAGCCAATGAACTCGAACCAGCAACGGGTGGAATCAAACCAGCTCCCACGGACTCAATTCCAGGCTGGAACACCTCCGGGAGGCAGCAGATCCACAAAGCAAGGGGGCAGGAGAAGAAATCTGCAGCTAGGAGAGAGACGAGCAGAAGTCCATGTAGAAATGAGCACGGGGCAGAAGCAAGAAGCTGTACAGCCAGCCCAAAGCCCTCGTACTGCGTGCAAGAGAGCCATAAACAGCTAGCAAATCTGTCTCTAAATGTGTGAAGGGGCCGTACAGCCAACAAATGCGTGAAGGAGCCGTACAATCAGCCAAGAACCTCGAAATGCATGCAAAGAATCCGTACAACCAGCAGATCTGCCTCAGGATGCGTGCAAGGGACCGTACAGCCAGCAATCACCTTCGGGATGCATGACGAAGGCGGGAAGATAATCACGGGCACGAGCAAGAAGCCAAACGTCCAAGGTAGAACCTCCAAAATGCAAGCTACAAAGAGAAAAACATGCATGCAATCACATGCAAGGGAATGGACTGCCACGTGACTCATTAATGGCTCTAACCCACTTTTGTGGGTCTCACTTGTGCCTTGCCTTGGGCCCAACATATTGGGCCCTCTTATTCCTTGCCTTGGCCTAGCACTTGAACCTAGTGAATGCACCTAGGGATTGGCCCCACTTCTAACATCAAATCTTAGGGGATTTTAGGAAGTTCGCACTTCTTCAATCTTAGGGGATTTTAGGAAGTTCGCACTTCTTCTAGGCCAGTCCCCGAAGGCCGAAGTATCCACGGGTTTATTTGCACATAAAATCCACGTCCTTGTGATAGTCTAGATCTGCTTGCTCTATCGCCTCTGATGAGCACTCCTGAGTGACAGCTACAGCCAATGGGGGCCTTTTATAGGGCTGCAAAGCCCCTGGAACTGGCCAACTGCCAGTCTGCTCAGCCGGCCAAACTAGGATTTAGAGCTTGAAACAAGTAAAGCCTTGTCCTCTGTGTCTTTGTCCCCGTACTTCTTGTCCTGCATGAACATTGGGCCCAACTCCTCAAAAGTGGGTGGCTTGGATCACTCTGCAGTAGTTGGGGCCATAACCGAACTCCTCAAGCTCTTGGGAAGCATATTCAGCAATAACAATGCTATCTGATTTGTGTCGACCTTCTGACCTACAACTGGTAGCTGATCCTTGATAACCTTGATTTTAACCAAATGCTCACTTTCAATATGGTCCAGGTCTCTTCTAATGTATCATCAATTAGATGTGCAAAATCACTTGAGTGGCCCATTATGAAGGGCCTTCTCAAGGCCTGGGGAAAAATTCAACAAGACCTATTGTTAGCATGTAGGGAGTGCTTACCAGTATGCCTAACGCAGCGGAATGATCTCAAATCCTAGCTGATCTCTCTCAGATAAATGCCAAGACTCTTACTAATAGACTAAGTCCCTCAAGGACTTCACTCACTGGACTGACTTTGGAAATTTGAATACCTCACATAATCCCCTTTGCATTCATTGCCTTGCTGTTGTGATTGACCCTTACCCCAGTTGACCACTTTCAGCAATCACAATAAACACACTCTTTCTACTTACTGAAATTGCATATAGAAAATACAGTATCGAAAGAAGAAGAAGAAATCAGAGCATATTCAACCACAAGCAAGGGAAAACTGCTCAAGCTGCTGGGCAAAATAGGAATCAAGGAGGATTTGCACACTGTAGAGAACCAGATAATAGAAAACTGTGGTCACACTCCTTCAATTTGCAGGGCATTGAAGGGCTTCAATGGCTGTAGGAAATGTGCAGCAGAAGCCTGTTTATAAGCAGAGAGGAACCCTGCAAATCACCCAACTGGGTCTGCAGACAGGCAGCCTCTATCTGCAGTCTGCCCGATCTTATACTGTCAGGGTATTTCACTGCCCCCATTCTGTGAACTATGCTGCTCCACTGCCAGGCCTATACATAAGCCCTGGCAGTCCTCTCAACAAAGCCTGTAGATGCTGCCGCACAGCCCTGTGCATTTGAGTCTGCAGATCTGCTGCCATGCAATCCTTTGCTACAGTCACGTTTGACACAAAAGCGTCTGCATACTTCTCCAGACATGGCGCAATCAGTTCCCTACATGTATTACCCCTACCCTGGTCTACCGATCCCTTTTCCTCCTCATATGAGGGCTCACAGTGGTCAGTGACCTTTCTTAACACTGCCTCTCAATGACTCAATTGTGGACCAGTGCCCATGTGTCTAATGAGATGCTCCAACTGCTCTCTGGGAAGACCTTGTGAAAATGTCGAAGATGTTATCTTTTATTGGACAGTAAAGCAGCTCCACAATCAACTCTCAAATAAATTGGTATTGAACCTCAATATGCTTTGTACGAGCATGAATACCGGGTTCTTTGCAATCGCTATGCAACCCATGTTGTTGCCTCCTCATCAAGAATCCCCATGTCCTCTAGTATCCATTTAAGCCAAACGGACTCACATGCTACTAAACAAGCTGCCCTATATTCTGCCTCCGTGGAAGAGAGTGCAACTATCGTTTCTTCTTGCTCGGCTAATATATGGCACCTGATGCAAGCATGAAGCACTAGCCTGATATGGTTGTGCCTTTAAGGTACTCTAGAACCCTAAATCCAGCCTTCATGTGATTCTCCCTTGGCTTTGACGATAACTGACACAGCAATCCCACTGCAAAAGCTACAAACCATTCTTCAATAGACCGCTGCATCAACTAGGTAAGATGTGTCCTCACTCAGCTTTGTCCTGACCTCCATTGGGGTTGGTGCTTCTCTGCATTCCTCCATTGGGGTTAGCATCAGATGGACTACGAGATAAGCCTATTCATACAAGGAGTCATCTATCCTTTGGCACCATGCTCTCAACACTTGTTTCAGCCCATAGAGTGAGCCTGCATACATTCTTTCCTTCAACTGGTTGTCAGAAGTTCTGGCTGCTCAACATAAACTTCTTCCTCAAGCTCACCATTTAGAAAGGTAGACTTCACGTCATCTGAAAGATTGGCCACTAATGGTGGGCAGCTAAAGCTATGACCATGCATATGGTAGCCATCCTGCATGTAGGAGCAAATAGACTCCATAGTCAACTCCCTCTACCTGTGCATAGCCTTAGACAACAAGTCTCGCCTTGTGCTTACCCAAAGTACCATCAAAATTGTAATTGGGGCAATAGACCCACTTGGTTCTGCAAGCATTCTCTACACTTTTACCAGGCGAGGCGTTCCCTGGATGTAAAGACTCCCCTAGTTGGTAGCCCTTGTTCCGGAGATTCCCTAGGCAGTGAGCTGGGTTCTCCAAAAACAGGCTGGTTTTTTATAGCCAAATTTTCTTTGTTAGCTCCCTACAAAAGCTGATTTGTACGGGTTTTTTCAAGCATTAATAGAATTTTCTTTGCTCTTTTTTTCGGGGGAGGGGGGGGGGGTTAGCGGGGGGCCCACTTGGTTCCTACGATCTTCCTCTTATGGGTTCTATCAACCAGGTCCCAAGTATGGTTCTTCAAATGGCCTCAATTTTTGCTTTCATGGCAACCTGCCATTCTCGAATTCCCTTTGCTTCTTCAAAGGTCCTTGATGCCACTATCTTCTAGATCTAAACCATCAGAGCATAATTCACAGTAGGTGCTTTCCTCCTTACCTCCGAGCTGCTCTCTAGAATGATTGTGACTCCTGAATCCTCCAAGGTCTTCAACTACCATCTTGGTAGCTTTCTTTCCTTCATCGGGGTCCATTTTATTGGCTCAAGTGCCTAAGACTCTGTTAGAATGTCACTGTCCCCACCTGTGAGCCCCCGATTTGACAATAGCACCTGCCAGCAGCAGCCTATAGGCCCAGCAAATGGGGCCTTATATAGGCCAACCTCTCGGCCCTAGAACCCGACCTGGGTCAGCCAGTCTGTGAGCCCCCATGGGGGTCGGTGCAGCAGGAATAGCCAACTGGCCAAGTCGGCCAGTTTTTGGAGCCACAGGACCTGCTATATAAACCCCCCCTCCCCACACTTTCTCTCATCAACCTACACCAAACGCCTTGCACCCAGGCAGCGTGTAAGGGAGGGAGAGTACTCAGTTTGTGACAGCAACCCTTCCTGCCTTTTGTGTTTGGTTCGGAGCTTTGTCATCCCATATTCTGTGCACGAATACATATCTGAGTTTTGTCTCTATCTCTCTCCATCTCTCTTGAGAAAGGTTTTGTGTATGAGTGTGATCATCTATCTAGTTTACTGAGTGTTGTATGAGCTGCGATTGGAGTGAGAGGGGTGAGAGATTCTATCCTCCAAAGAAAGATTGACTACTTATTGTGGAAATTTTGGATGTAAAGTTCATTTGCCTAAAAATAAAATATTAAACAAGAAAACATCGACAAAGTTCAAGCTGTCTCCCATTGCTTAAAAGCCAACCCATGTCTGCAACCGAGATATGAACACTCCAGAAAGGAGAAAAACCTTCTGCAATGATACCAAATAAATGAAAGTGCAAACGCCACACAACAATACATCAATGTTTTTATTTGACACGTGTAACGTCAAATAAGAGGGACACAGCTTCGATGTCTCATGCCACCTTTTTCATTGATTAAAGAATAGGTTTGTTGTTACAGATGAGCCCTCCCCTGAATGCATGATCATGTCTACTTAAAGGGTTCATGCAAGGCTTTGTGCTAGAAACTACCAGGGCTAACAAATGAGCTGAAGTCTTGAAAATAAAGTATCAAGCACTGAGAGTTAAACAACTAGACTAACAAGAGAGATGAGGCAATAATCGCTAGGTGAGACATGTCCATGTGAGCTATATGAAAAGCAGTCCCCTTCATTACGTCCTCTATTTTTTTCCTTAAATACATATTCCCCTAGACTTCTACGAGTTCATAACAGTGCCACGTTAGAGAGTTGCGTCAGCTAAGAATAACTAGTAGATTGTTGTGATTTCCCATGTTTGTTCGCTCTCCGGCGTGCTTTTTGCAGACTAAGAAGTCCCTTGGTGTGACTCTCCGCGTATTCTTTTGTTCTTTTTTAACTCTTTGCAGATTTCGTTTTCCCTTCTGACTACTTTTTAAATGGCGTTTTTACCAAGGGCCCGTCTCTCTCTCTCTCTCTCTAAATCTCCTTGCCTCTCTCAATCTCACATAAATCTCGCTCCCAATAAAGCTTGGGCATTCATGCTCTCTTGCTATTAAAGTAAGCTGGTAAGCGCGTTGCCATAGCAAGAAGAAATGCACGACTCATGAAAACATATGTCCAACTATATAAAAACAAAAGTCCTTTGGAAATTCAGTCGCAAAGAGCAATGTAGAAGACCGGAAGTGCACTTGTCTGAGATTGGAGGTGAGAGGGTGTACCAATCTTATTTAGCAGCAGAACCAGGTTCTTTGTCGGGCCAGACTTCAGTATAAGCCTTTCGACGTCCTTACACCGGCTTCCCAATGGATCTCGAGCATCTAAAACCTGCAAAATTACGTCTGATGCCTCTATTACCTTCAGCAATTCCTTGTAGAAAGCCCGCTGAGACCCATCTGTAATGATCGACACAATATAAAGGTTAAAGCTTAATGACGACAAAGAGATACGTCAAAGTGTACTGAAGATAATTAAGACAGTAGAGACCTCGACTCGAACTTGCATTTGCAACCTCTTTCCTGGATCGACTACTCTTTTCAAACTCTGAACTTCGATTAGCGGCAGTTTGAGCCAGTTCAGCGAGACCAGATTGTTCGTCATTGTTCAGACCAAGCCGCCGTTTCTCGGCCTGATGAAAATTTCGACGGAGCCTTAAACGATGAGAAAATTAATTACGACTTCGGTGGACAGGATCCCCGACTTCAGCTTACATATTTATCGGATAAACCGTTAGAGAAAGGAGCAGAGGAGGAAAAGGCAACCCTTTCTTTCTTATCTTGCTTCTTTAACTCCACTTCTTCAAGGGCGCGAGCACGTCTGGCCTCCAATGCTCGAAGTTCTTGCTCTTTAAAGGGCCACGCATTTGGTATGCCAGGATCCTTCAACACGGGCTGCTTCTTATTGCCAAGTTTCTTAGCTTCCTTGGCTCTCTTCCGGTTGTGCTCCTTCACCTTCCTCAAAATTTTGTACTTCTTGCGCAAGGGGACGCGCTTGCTCTTGCTTTCTGCAAACGCAAAACCACCATAAGCAAGGGAGACGACGCACGGTCGAAACTTCTACATACACAACATGGATCGGGAAGAATCAGGTACTCTTGCTCTTCTTCACCATAGCTGCTGCTGCGGCCTCTCAACGAACAGCAACCCTCAAGAGTCGAAAGCAGCGCCTTTAACAACAACAGTTACTAAACTAGGGTGAGTAGTAGACGCATTAGTTAGTAGTATTGTTCAATAGCCCCATTTCTATAAATTTTAACTTGAGATGAATTACATTCAATAGGCGTCCCTCCCGGACGTGGATTTTCTTTTGTCCTTCCTTTATTGCAAGCTTGATTCTATGTTGTAAGCACTGAATAATCTCACTAATATATGAAGTTTGTTCCTTTTTTTTTTCTTTAAGGTGCAACATGTTTGTCCAAATATAGTCTACAGTTGATCGTTGGTGTGTCAATGTGTTGTTTCATTTTGTGATGAGTCATGAAGCGATGGAGTTGTGACATGCTTGGTGTTGATTTATTGTAGTCAATGTTAAACTCTCCCAAGATGTGAGTCAGAGCCGCTAGGATTAAGGCCATGAACATTTGTTGAAGTCCATGAATGAGTATGTCTGTGCTTGGCTTATAAACATTAAGTAATGCTAGCTTTCCTAGTGTTGTCCATTCAACTATGGTGAGTAAGCATTCAATGCCTTCTTTGAAGTAGTAGCTCTTCTGCGTAAGGTTTTTTTTTTTGGGTAAAAAGTGGCAATGCCCAGCCCTTTGTCTTGGGACATGTGATTGAAACTAACCAGGCCAAGGCTTCTTGATTCTGGGTGCATGTTTCTTGAAGACAAAGTATAGTTGTAGCAGAAACACTTTAATATTAGCCTCATGTGAATGGAATGGCCTTGTGTTTAGTGATTGCAAGGTCTGTGAGAAGTTTTGTCGTTATGCAAAGTCTACTTGGTCACGTTGCCATGAGCACTT
Organism: Dipteris shenzhenensis; assembly: GCF_047967505.1. Classification (NCBI taxonomy): domain Eukaryota; kingdom Viridiplantae; phylum Streptophyta; class Polypodiopsida; order Gleicheniales; family Dipteridaceae; genus Dipteris; species Dipteris shenzhenensis. The sequence continues at coordinate 53,248,224 of NC_141612.1, forward strand.
GTGTTTAGTGATTGCAAGGTCTGTGAGTTGTGCAAAGTCTACTTGGTCAAGTTGCCATGAGCACTTGGAGGTGAGGTGTTCAATTTTCTAGAGGGCTATTGAGTCGACCTTGTTGATGTGTTCTTCTTCTAGCTTTGTTAGAATGTAAGGATTTGAAGGACCACATACACTTAATAGTAATATGTAAATGAGACCAAGCAACTTGATGTGAACGCATCGAAGCCTAGCATGTCCATGGAGAGACCTTGTGATGATGATTGTGCAAGCATAAAGTGCATTGAAACCCACATTGTTTAATGGATAGCCATGAAGCTACAACTTACTAAGTCATAACATAGTGGGAGATGACAAACAAAGAGAGGTGATTTGCTAGGTGTATAGAAAACCTATTGCATGGGAAGCCAAATCTACATGCTTTGTTTTTCGTGCAAGTTTTTCTATGTTTGTACACTAGAGCTCTTTGTTTGGCAAGTCTAGCTGCAAGATGTCACTCATGATGTAGCGGTCAACAAATTCTTCTATATCTTGGCTTGAGGAGATCCATAAATAGGTGCATCTTCGATCTCAAAGCAAGACATGGTCATGCTATCTCCCTTTGTTTTGAAACTTAGCCACAAAGAAGAAGCCACTTTGCCTAGAATAGCTGGGTCTTGCTCAAGTAAGTGCTCCATTGCTTGGAATATATGCACGTAGTACTAGGTTTTTGTTACAATGCCAAACCAATTAGGCTTTGCACATGCATGGAGGAGGCAATGGGTTATAGGGGTGTGCATTGTTCTATAGTGCATGCAAGCAAGATAGTAGGGGATGCCATGGTTTTAAGTAGCGAGGAAGGTAACAAACAAAGATGGAGGGCCCTATTGTCATACCTTTTCAAAGCAAGTTTTTCTTTAATTTGTATTTGTAGCTTGCAGACGTTTGAAGGTATGTGATGTCATAGAAGCCAATGCTTGGTTATAAAAAATGTTCTACATTTGTGTCTTCCAAAGAGTCTTTGGCTTGTATCGTCTTCCATATTCCTATTGATAAAAGATAATTGTGTTCCCCTTAGAGCATGCATTAATCACCTCTACTAGCAAAGAGAACTTGAAATGCATCTCTCCATTCCTCGTGGACCCGTCCATATTGCTACTAGATTTTGACACATTCTTGGAGCAACTTGCATTTATGGAAGAAGATGACATACTCGCTTTGCAGCTAAAGACTTCACAACCTACATTGTTGTTCAAAAGGCACTCGAAAGACATTTACACAGATAACTTTAATCCAATCTTGTCTAAACTATGGGGACCCATTACATGTGTCTATTGTCTTAAACCACCATGGTGATGTAGCTTAGTTGAACTTCAAACATGACAAAGGTTGACATGCCCTAAAAATGAACGTCCTCACAAATGAGCATGTGCGTAAAATTGGCAACACAATATTAAACGCACAACATATTAGTGCGCAACAAGCTATCTACTTGTCACTCTCATTACTCCTTACAAGTAGCACAAGGGAATTTTCTTACATATATACAAGCCCAACGGACAAGGACACCTACTTACTGAAGCGACAATGGCAATTAGAGAAAATGGACCCACTCAAACACAAATCAAACCTCCTAGCATCTTGTGTGAGAGCAAATACACAAATAACAACAATGGCTCGACAAAAAGAATGTGTATAAAGACAATCTGCTTTGACAAAATAGCAAAATGAAATATCATGAAACCATTATAGAGAACTTAACCTATTGTATTTGCCTTTCTTAACTAAGGAACACGCTTTGAACACTAACTTGCCCACATGGCATGATGTTTACCTTTATGCCAAAGACACAACCAAAGCAAAGGAGGCAACAGTTTGACAAGCATCAGCACATCTACCTCATCATATGATTCTCAACAAAGAAATAAATTTAATGAATTTGATTTTGCAAAAGAAATGGAACCTATCAAGAAGATAAACTACTTGACCAATTGACATATAAAGTCATGCCCATGCAAAAATTGAACAATGAGCAGTGAATTATCTTGGAGGACATTTAGTTAATGAAACACACATCCCCATCATCTCGTTTCCACCTATTCTTCTTTCGTAATGCACAACATGCAAAACTTTCACACACTTGCTCTTGGTCCAAACTCTCTTGCAGCACTACTCTCACTAAGAGACAATGGACGTAGGCCTCCCACAAGCTTTGCTACTCATATAGATTGGCAAAGTAGCCCACAACATAGGAGGCATAACCATACACTCATCATTGCATTTGTTCTTAATGATATTGAATTAGAAAAGGCTCGTGCTTGAAACACTACAAATGCTACCCGCTTTGTACATAAAGTTGGAGTTGCTAGTCCTTGACGAGGTGTCCTTGATAGGTCTAAACACATTCTACGGTGGATATATGCAGGTAAGAGACCAAGCACAATCATTTGGAGCCCTTTGGTGGTGTTGATGCTCTTCTTTGTGGCGACTTGTGCCAAGCTATCCCCACAAAAGACACTTGGATTTTTCTAGAAAAGTGTACATCCTTGGCAATGCTACCTTTCTTTTGAAAGAACCATGTTCGCTACTATGAACAGAGGAAACCAATGCACCAAAATAGTACTTCTTTCATTGAAGTTCTTAACAAAATCCACGTAGGGAGGCACACTTCAAGCGACTTTGAAAAGATGAACAAAATGTACCAACCCTCCATGTCAAAGAAACAATTGGTTGCTCATCTTTTCTACATAAACGCTTTGAAGGACAAGCACAATGATGATGTATGTATGCCACTCAATGCCCAACCACACATCCTTAAGGTGGATGATACAAGGCATAGGACTTGCAACAAAACAATCCAAATACTAGATGACCTGAAGTCTACTAGAAAGTTGCACACACAGTGAAGACTTAAACCATGGATGCTAATTGAGATTTGTTCAAGCAACTTGGACATAAGCGATGATGGTGCAAACAATATCTTCAAAGACTCTAGAACGAGCGAAAAATTGACCGCTGCCTAGATTTAATTCAATGACACTCGAACATGAAAACTAACATGCGCCAACAACAAGTTATTGTATGGAAGCACTTGTACAACATGGAGTCCAATCCTTCAAATTAATCGCAAGTTTCAAGTAGGGAAGAACTACCTCGACACCATATGCCACTCCTAGTTCTTGATCCACTTCACCAAATTTGTCTTTGAAGATACTACTCGAGGTGAAAGCTTGAAAGGTGCAACCGGTATAGCTTTGTCTTTGAAGTCAACAACTTGTTGGCTATTGTAGATCTTATGAACTAGAGTCTCTCTTTCAACCTCTTCTTGCAAAGTGCAAGTTGAGTTGTTGGCTAGCAGAGTGAGTTGCTCTTCTTGGGGTGCGTGCAATCTTGCTATGTGCTACAACTAGAGAGGGTTGAGCTGCACATTGTGATGTTTGTACAAAGGGCTATAGAGCAGTTATTCAATGCACAAATTCTCTGAGTGTTAGGCAGACGACAACACTCATATATTTTTGCATGTACTGCTTTTTCTTTATTACGACCATTACTATGGCACTGTCCACTATGATACGTGAAAGCATGCGCTGTGCTCTACTAGTATCTACAAAAACGTTCACTACACTTCCACACAACCCAAATTGCTCGTTAAAGGAAACCTCATGAATTTGGACGAAAGATACTCTGATGGCCACCAAGTGCACCTAAATGTGATTGAGTTTACAATGCGACGGTCGTGTTTTTGGTAGAAAGTGCCAAGACTTTGTTCTTGCATAATTGTTTCAAGAAGGAGAGAGAGCATATGATTTTTTTTGTCCAGGGATAAGTCTTATACTAATAGCTCATTTGTTTATAGGAATTGCTTCATTACTAGATCTGCCTTGATTAACAATAACCACATTGGTATCCAAGGACAAATTTTGTCATTTTGATGGTTTTGAGTAGAAGAGTCAGTAGCACGCCATCGAAGCTTCTTTCACAGGAGCACACAGTTGGGAGGCAGCGCCATCTATTGTATCAGTTCTGCAGTAATCAAATTTTTGATTCTCCATACTATCGTGTTTTCTCTAGCTCTCTTGCTCTGCCATGGTGTTTTGTTCTTGCTTCCATTTCATGCCTTTTGTGATTGCCACACTTGCATCCTCTCCCTTCTCTCCTTCTCTTCCCCTCCCCCTTCCCATCCTCTCTCCCCTCTTCCCCTTCCCCTTATCATTCTCATGGAGTCACAATTGCAACTCCTCGGGAGCCACATGAGTGACACTTGTGGATAGATCTTGCTTGCATATCTCTCAACAACAAGGGTGGCTTGGAGGTGAGCACTCCATTGGCATGCTAAGGACTACACAGTTAATTTGTAAAGGAATGTCAAGCAACCAATAGGAAGTGCAACGAAATCTAGGAGCGTCCTCCATTGCATATGGAGTTTGAATGCAATTCGCAAAACTTTCCCTTTTTCTAAGTCGTTCATTTTGTTGGCACCAAAAGGTACTTGCAAAGCTTTTAATGGGTTGAGAAAGCAATGTGTTTTCCTTAGTAGTATCAGTCATTTAAATTATGTATACTTTCTTCGCAATTGCATTGAGAGTGTACCTATTATGTGGGAATTGTCCATTGTATGCATTTGCAATGTCTTTAACAACCAAATTAGGTGACACTTCAACAAGTCACCTTAGTTGCTCTTCCTGCTCTTTGTTCCAAGCAATGTACACCCGTTTCTTGGTTGTTGCAAACAATGAAGTTAAAATAGGGGGGAGCACATGACTTGCCTAATAAAAGAACATAAGGATGTCGCAACTCAAAAAGGTTCACTCCAAACACAGAAATCCTTACTCCGTCAAAACATAATACCTTGAATGTGCTATCAAATGCATTCGAGAAGTGCATCAAACAATCCAAAACCAATTTGAAATCTTGAGATTTGATGCCATGGAAATGGAAAGAATGTTTTCCAATGAGTCATTAGAGAAAGATGAATAAAATTCTTACAAACAATTTAAGACATCTACGTTGTGTGGGTCCTTCTTAAGAAATACTTCCCTTTTTCAAGAATCATACACAAAGAAACTTGTAATCTCATCCATGTCTTCAAATCTATAGAGTTTGTTTGTTTGCTAATGTGCTTTCAAAATAAACATCTACAAATAAAGGATTTAATAGTCAAGGAATTTCAAAAGGCAAAGAACTTCTTGCTTTTGGAATACAAGTACAAGTAGTACTATCCAATGAGAAGATTACATCGACTGTCTACATCAAATGCAATAGAAAAGTCGAAGCTATTGATTGTGAAGCTCCCACTTGGTTTACAATCTAAAAGCAAAAAACACGCACAAAGCACACTTTTGTGTGAATGTCTAGGAAGGGGGATTCCAAGGAAAGAAGGGTGTTAACATGGTTTCCTCGAATCTGCACCAAGACCTTCATTCCTCTTGCAACAAGATACAACCTTTAAGACAAGTGACCTGTGTTATTTGTTGCACAATATCACAGGAATAACAATAGGTGTGCTCTAGATCACTGCTCAAATGAGTGCCTTTACAGTAGTCACATTGATGCCCCATTAGCTGCACATTTAGATTTGTAAAGTGTAGCACACCAATTACCTTGTGGGCATATCCTATGTTAGATACTTGGCTACTAGTAAAAGCTTGCTTCAAATCTTCTCTCTTGCTCGCCTCTAAAATATTTGCCAAAATGGTAGAGTCAAAGACACCCAAACTATGTTTTGCACACATGTAAGAGGCATTTTCAAAGCATATATCACAATTCTATTTTCATTGTACTCCTAAATGAGCTGCAATGGAATGGTCTTGCATTTATTGATGAAGGAGATAGCTGCTACAAGAGGAAGTGTTAGCAAAATGTTTGGAGTCTAGACAAATTGAAGCAAATATAGCAAGATTATGCTTACAGCTGCTCTATCTTCATTGTAAGGGGCATCCTTGACAATGACTTGATTAATAGCACTTGCACCTTAATGACCACAAGTGCTATCATGCCCATGATAGAAGAAATAATTCCCTTGATGATCGGATCAAGGCCGACACCCAAGGGATGTACGAAATGATTTTTGTTCCCAATAAGAAGCAAATATTCCCCATCCATGCCAGTTCCTTTTGTGGTTACCATTGCACCCTTGATCCTATAGTAGAAATCAATTTCTAAGATATCCTTGAGTTGCAGAGCATATGCATGGGGGACAACTAAAGGCACGGTATCACAATTGTCATTGTCTATGAAATCAGCTCTTATGCAAGTGGGATATGTTGGATCTCATGCCTTATAAGTGCCATACTTCACCAAAAGTTTGCCTACCACAAAGGCCAACTTGTGGCATATGAACTCTAACAGTTTGCTTATGTGGAGTACAAGCAACAAGTTTCCTCTACTGACACGTTTATTACTTTGCAAGACCTTGCATTGCAATTTGTGCTTAGAAATGGGGGACCTGTGATATGTTTTTCACTTAGAGGGTTGATGGATCTTATCTCCTCTTCGCCTTACTTTTATATGATTGGGTTCTTGCTAGCTAAAATATTAAATGAAAGTGCAATGAGAAAATGCTTATGAATTGCAATACACTAACTACTTATGAATTGCGACAAAAGAATGTGCAATTTAAAATACATAATAGAAATGAGTTGCCTAGTAAAAAAAATTTCACGTGTGCTATCCATAAAGTTGTTGAGAAAGCTTTAAAATAATGATGTAGTTTTCATAACACTTATGGATGGAACCCAACATGCTTATTGAGTCTCATCTTTTTGTGAGTTTCGCAAGTTTTGGGGGTGATTCCCATCACATCCATACAATAAGAAGATGAAGCAAAAACTTGTCTTAATATTTCAAATAAAAATAATCTCTACACAATCTGCTCCTTAACCAAGATTTAACCAAGATCTGAAAAGACAATGTAAGTGGTGCTTCACCAAGGTGCTAATCTCTGTAAAGCGCTATAAATGCATGCATGAACTCCAGTGGAGGTATTGCAACAAGAAAGATAAAACTACTTTCTAAAAGCAAAGAGCATGCATCTAGCGATAGTTTTAACTACATCATCGAATTACAAAAACATATACTATTGAGATTCAAAGAGACCCCATGTACTATTGAGAAAAGAATCCCTTCAGCGGTGTAACCCTTGATGTTATGGCTACATGTTTTTGCTAGTTCTATTTAAACCATAAATCTAAGAAAGAAAGAATATGAAGTAGATGTGAAAGTGAGAGATCGTGTTAAGCCTACTCTAACACATAAAGGAGAATCAAAGCACCATGAGAGAGACATAAGGTACACAACACTCAATCTATTCTAATGTGCTATTGCAATATAAGAGATAGGATTCTTATAGAGAGAGAGCCTTTTGAATAGTCAACCCATGTGGTATCCTCTGATCCACATATAATCTAGTGGTTGTCCTTCCTCCATACCTTCACATCACATAGTCCACATCCTTGGGTGGCTAATTTAATTCTTTCTACACATTGGCTACTGCAAGGTCATCAGACAAGAGTTACAAATCCATCACCTCCCCTTAGTGCATACCTGCTACTTAATGTGGTTAAGCATGGTCTTACAAGATCAATAACTCCCCTGGGTGCATACATAGCTAAACTCAAGCGGTCAGGTTCGATAATAAAAATCAAAGTCTACTCATTTGGTGACCTTTACAAAACATGGGCTAAAGGTGGCAAGGTTTGCATCTTAGTGCATTTTGTTGTTATTGCCCTTTTGTTCATTTCTTGACGATGACTCTGCATAGTTGACCTACTATTGCTTCAATGTGCAGTCTTCTTCTTTGTGTCCCAACTTCTTGCAATGGTGACACTTTGGTTTGTTCTTCAATTTGCAATCACTTTGACAATGACCCATCCTCCCACAATGATAACACTTCTTTGATGCTTTACCGAGAACAATACTTGTTCTTCATGGTTGTTGCTACGTGTTGATGTAGATGCCTTTAACTCTCTTTCTTTCTCAAGAAGAGATGACACACATTCCTCAAATTTTGGATCTGGAAGATTCTTCAAGATTTTTATCAATGCATTATACTCTTTAGGCTTTTAAGGAGGATTGCAAGTGCATCCTTTTCTCCTACTTTTGCATTTATGCCCCCTAATTGGGTCATAATGCTTTGATCTTGTTGACAAATTGTGCCATGGATTCATGGAAGCTCATGTGCAAAACCATAGAAATCAATCTTAAAATGAATTTCTTGGTTCTTTGCTTTTGCTCCAAACACTATTTTCAACTCATCCCATGCACCTTTTGGCATGATCCTTAGAGTCTATATGATGAATTATGTTCGCATTATGTATTTGTATAAGCAGAATGGACCATTTCTTTCTTTAAAGCAAGCGTTGTTCTGGTCTAGAGTCACTTCCATTTTGGCTAGAGCCTTGTCGCAGTTGTTGGGTCGCATTGGTCACAGCTACATGTTGCTAGTCCATTGAGTAGATGTTTATGTTGGTCATCGTTTGTTATTATAGTCATCACTATTGAAGCTGCAGGCTTTTGCCTTGCTGGAGTTACACGTCTATGGTAGAAGTCGCCCATGCTTGCTTTGTTGTCAGTTGAACTGCTTGGTGAAGGCCATTTTGCTGGCTATTATTCTTGCACTGCTCTCACTTTTTGCAGTCAGCTTATAGAAGCCACTACCAAAGACCTTTGCATCTCTCTAAAGGGACTTGTTCTCTCTCAATAACAGAGATAGTCGACTTCTTATTTCTTTCTTGCTCCACAACCTTTCTAAAAACTAAGGAATAGAATGGACTTTTCTTTCAAACCAAGTCTCAAGTAGAGCATTCAAGGAATGACCTCTCAATGACTCAATATCTCTCTAAAGCTTTTCTATACAGTGATGCATACCTCCCAATGACATGGATCATGTTTATATCTTTGCTAACATCTTTTGATAAGAATCATTTCACTATAATTGGGAGGACAAACAACCCAAGCAACAAAGACATAGATAGCAATGCATCACAATCGTAGTTATAGTAATGCATCACAATCCTAAGAGAGTTCAAGCATTAATATCAATTTGAAACATGTGGAATGCGTATAAGAACTTGTGCCAATCATGGGACCTGAGGCTACAAAGCTTATTGTACTTTGTAAATGCTCCTTTCAAGCAATTCATGTGTCCCATCATGTCTTAAAAAAGGAAATGTCCTTCTTGACCATCGCTCCTCTCTCTAGGAAAAGATCCATGGTGCTTTCAAGAGAACAACTCCACCACCACACATTTGGGGACACAACTTGGTCATCCTATACATTTCTCTTAAGCCTTCTCATGCTTCCCATGTGTCTTTGGCACCAACCAAATGTGCCTAAATAGAATCCCCCACATTCTTAAAGATATGGATAGGATCCAAGAGATGATTGAACTATAATGACCCCAATAAAGAAGCTTGTGAAAGATCGATAGCCTCTTCATATTGAGTGGAGGATGCTCTCCATTCACTATCCAATATTATACCAATCACTTGCCTTCAAAGAAGGTGTTTTAGCACCAATGAACCCTTCACCACAGTAGGATGGACACATGGAGGTATCAAGTATGAAGGACAGATGGGATTGGGTAGTGGGGAGATTCAATAAAAAATTGGACAAATGGAATTTGGTAAAAAATGGATAGATTTAATAAAAAATTGAAGGCTCTATAAGAAAAGTAAGGTGCACAGGTGGAATAGTTTCTTATTGCTAAAGAACTTTCTTGATTATCTAATTCTAAGTTCTTATGTCCCCCTCATGACATAATATGAGGTGGCACTAGAATGAGGTTAGGTCCTAGCATATGACCCATTTAAAGGGGTCCTTTAGAGGTGGTCAACTCTAAGATCAAATTCTACTAAATCGATACTGCATGTACCCTTAAGTTATGGACACCCTTTGGTATCTATAAATATGATCCATGGCCCATATTTGGGCATCCCATGGGGATGAGCTCCCTGGGACACCGAGACCTAGAGAGAGAGAGAGAGAGAGAGAGAGAGAGAGAGAGAGATTTAAATTCAACAATGAACATAGAAAGGGTATCAACAAATATGCAAAAACATGTAAATTTCAAATCTAGGGGATATGCTTGCTCGTAGGTGCTATATGTGCTTTTATATCATGAACCCCATCCCTCCCCTCTAAACCAAAAAAAAAAGGAAAAATAGAATGAGTAGTAAAGAAAGGAGAGAAGTGGAGAGAATGCTAGGGTGTAAATTGTTAAGATTAAATTTTAGGGAGTGGACTATTTAAGAGGAAGTCTTAGGGAGTGCATGCATTATTTATCAAGGTTATGTAATTGTAACAAAACCTCTTGTAAACAAAATTTGATACAATATATGTGTTCCAACCCTAACATTACACTCAAACACACTCAATGCACTCCTAGTGGACTTCCAATGCTAATGAATAGGAAGAAAGAGCCTCTATGACTAATAAAATAGGGCTGCTAGCTAAATCCTACTACATAAGAGCTAGATCCATGGAAAAAAAAAAGCACCATGATGCAACAAAGATGCATGCATCCAAAACCTTGTTGTGCCAATATGTCGATTTGCCTTTCGAATGTGCCCTCTAAGTGAGCAAGGATTCATTAGAGGGTGAAAATACCCCTCCATTAGCTACAAATGATTCCTTGCCAATGTAAGAATTTGTAGGAGTTAGGGCTTGGTGCACATTAGTGTGCCCATACGAAACCTACAAGATCTTTTAAGAGAGAACTGATTCTTAGTATTTTCATCACTTCATCAAGTAGGTCTAGGTGTTCTACTAGTTAGACCTTTGCTAATGGACCTCTAATCAGGGGTGCCTTGTCGAAAATCCTATAATTGAGGTAGCAGGCCTTGTAAGGGCAAGCTTGCAATGTTGGGGTCAAGTGTATCAAACTATTTACCATCTAGCTCACCATGGCCTAGACTATTTGTGTTATGAAGCTTTTTTACTAGTTTTGCTCAAATGGCACATGCCAAAGCCTTGGCATCTACATAACTCTTTCATGACATCTAACCAATTCTAATCTTGGATTGTCTGGTATGGAGGAGCTATTCGCGGTCCTAGTAATCCAATCTTACCGAAGCCTATCTAATGACTCATATTATTACCTTATAACCTTCAATTAGATCATGAGTCCACCTTGGTGAGAGAATTTTAGGCTTGCAACCCAAGGGGGTTCACTTATCAAACATAAATAAAGATCATGGCATTTCCCTTATTAAAAAGTGATCCAATGTGTCCCAAATGTAATCATTTGATACACAACCATAGAAGCAATGGTAGATCTACATCAATGGTTGTGTCTATGTGGGCGTGGGGTTTCCTACCAGAAAAAGTGTCGGCATGGGATTCATTTGTCAAACATAGATAGAGTTCATGGGATTTGCCTTATTACAAAGTGGTCCAATGTGGCCCAAATGTAATAATTTGATACACAACCATGGAACCAATGATGGATCTACATTAATGGTTGTATATATATGGGCATGGGGTTTCCTAAAAATAAAAGTGTGGGTGTGGAGGTACACATGTACACGTGAGCATATGTACACACACTCACACATAATGACAAATCTACTTGCTTGAATGTGCATGCATGTTCAAATGTGAACGCACTCCATTTGCCTAGAAAATGCTTGCACATGATCATGTGCATGTGTTGGAGCATTAGTGTGTGAGAAGTGAGATGTGCCATGTGTTTGCATGTGCATGTGTGCATGTGTATATGCATGCATGTGTGTGTGTGTGTGTGTGTGTGTGTGTGTGTGTGTGTGTGTGTGTGAAGACTCGAAAAAACCCCATTTCATAGTGAAATGAAAATAATTTTGGTAATAGAAACAAAAGAGAAAAGAGACATTACCAAAAACTGAGAGGAGCACAATTTGCAAAAGACTTATAGAATGCATGATTGTATAGACAAGTTCTGCTTAGATAAGTTGTCAAAAGCATCACTTTTATTGAATAGGAGAGACTGCATACCTACCACCATCCAACAACAAAAATGATAAGAACCATATTTTGACTTAGTTGCGAAGACAGGTGTCATAAACACCCCTTCCTTGTTATCGGGATCACAATAAAAATAGTTGCTGACGCTGTAGACTTATAAAGCTAATTTTTTATATTATGCTTTGTGTAACAATAACTGGGGTGAGTTAAAGGAAAAGTAAAATAAATGGTTATGTAAGGCGAAAAAACTTAGTCTATTTAGGTGGTGAATGTGAAGGAGAAGGAAGAGGGGAGAAGTTAAGGATTAGAGCAATAAATGTAATTTCAAGAGTTAGAGAATAAGGGAAGAAGAATTTATAAGAAAGAACAACTTAAAGGAGTTTCAAAGGTATTTGAAAAAAGAAGAAAATTAAAGAAGAAATTTTAAAGAAGGGAAAACTAGAATAATTGGGAAGAATTAGGGGAAATAGAAAGGATTTGAAGGAATTAGGAAAAATACAAAGCAATATGAAGAAATAGACAACAATTAGGGGGAAATAGGAAATTAGGATAAGAACTAAAGAAAAAAAGGGGAAAATTGGGAGAATAGGAAAAAAAGGAAAAAATAGGAAGAAATATGGAGAAATAGGAAACAATTAAGAAAAAATAGGAAATTAGGATAAAATAAAAGAAATTAGGAAAAAAAGAGGAAAAACAAAACTTAGGGAAAAATAGGGATAGAGAGGAAAAATAGGGAGAGGAGAAGTTTGAGTGAGTTGAACTTAGGGAATATAGAAAAAAGAGAGGAGTGAGAGGAGAAAATAGGAAAATTGGAAGAACTAAGGGAAATTTAGAAAGAGAGAGAGAGAGAGAGAGAGAGAGAGAGAGAGAGAGAGAGATAAAGAGAGAGAGAGAACATAGAGAAATATATAAAAAAGGAAATTAGACAAAATAAGGAGAAAAATAATAGGGAAAACTTAGGAGAATTTAGAAAAAATAGGAAAATTTTAGGAAGAATTTAGGAAAAAGTATAAAAATAGAAAAATATTAGGAGAAAAAATATTTTTATTTAAAAACAAGTTTTAGATTAAGAAATTGTCAATTCATCTCATGCCTTTGGGGTGTCTCCATCCCTAAGTTGGAATTGAAGCTATTTAGGAAATTTTGCTGCTTTATGGGGGCCATCATGGAAGGATGAGGAAAGGGGTCAACACACCTTATAGTATAGATGCCATTCTTTTGGACATGCCCACTCGCATGAAAGTGGGTAGGTTTGATATTTGCTTGGCTGGTGTGACAGAAATTAGAAGAAAGAGAGGGGAAGGGTAGAGAGTGTGGTAGGAAGTTTCATTTGAAGAGACAGAGAGGGGAGAGAGAGTTAAAAAGTTTTACCAAAGGGATAACAATGGAAAGAATGTAAGTTGCATGGAAAAAAGGAAGAAAAGGATTGTGTGTGTGTGTGTCATAGACATTTACAACACACCTTTCCATAGTGAAGAGTAGACAAATTTGGAGTAGGAAAGAGAAATGTTTAATAGATAAACTTTGCAATAAACATCACAAAAAATGAAGCATCATTAAAGGATGAACAATTTTTTCTAAAAGAGAAAATGGGAGTAGTAAAGCTTTGACAAGTCATTGGCAGCATCACTTTCATTGAAGAGAGGAGTCTACCTACCTGCCACCAACAAGAAAAACATGGTGAGAACCAAGTTAAAGCTTAGTTGGGAAGACAGGTGTCATAAAAATCCCTCCCTTGTTATCAGAGTCACAATAAAAATAGATACTTAACAACAGACTTACAAAGCAAGTTGTAAAAATTATGAGTGAAAAAGGTTTGTATGTAGTGGTATGATAAGTGAGGCATTTCTAAAGGACAAATTAAGTTTAATGAGCAAAATTATAGAAATGAGAGAGAAAATGGTAGGAGAGACCCTTTAGACAACAATTAGGGGAAGGGTAGTGAATTGGAGGAGTTTGGTGAATGTGTGATAGGTGGGAAAGACCATAAATAAGAGGGGGAACTTTGAAAGGACTAGAAGCACAGCAGCCGAGGCTGCGAGCTTGGAGGCAGAAATCAAAGCTAGAGGGTAGTTTCACGATGATTCAATTGAGTAGAAGGCTCCTAGGTCGACCACTGATGGGTAGCAGCAAAGAGCGTGGAGGCGCTTTGTAGATCCGGGGAGCGAGGTAGAATTTGGAGATAGAAAGGTCGCACGAGCAGACCATAGACTAGGGAGAGAAGCCAGGGAGTTAGAAGCAGGCAGAGGGCAACATCGCAGTGGATTTTGAGAAGGGTGGTGTAGCTTATATATAGAGGTGGGGGGATTTAGTCAGGGAGAGAGCACGATAGTTGGGGACTATCTTGGGAGGTGGGGATAATTAACCTTATGCACTAAAGTGCATGAAATTGTGGGATGGGTTGGTAATCATTAAGTAGGGCCTTGCCAAAAATAAACTTAGCAACAGTAAAAAAAAATATAAGAGCAAGGAGAAGAATAGTTTGCTTGAGTTTAATAAGGTTACGAAGTTTGAAAATTATAAGATATTATAGTTAATTAGGTAGCAAAAAAAAGAAAATTTAGAACCTAAGAATTAAGACTAAGTATATAAATATATAAAGAAAGTATAATAGGACATAACCAGATTAATTAAAAAACAATAAATTAGAAAAGAAAAGGGGATTTGGAGGGAAAAAGAAAAAAAGAAAAATGGAGTGGAATAGTAATACCATAGATTAAAAATAAATTAAAGGAAAATTAATAGGGAAGAAAAACTTAAAGAAAAATTAAAGGGGAAAAGGGGGGGAAATAAGGAAACGAATAAGAAAAACAAGAGAGAGAGAGAGAGAGAGAGAGAGAGAGAGAGAGAGAGAGAGAGTATAGTAATAGGGAGAGAAAATGATTAGTGAGAAACAGGTGACTAATGAAGAAAATTAATTAACAAAAGAAAAAGGAAATTTTATTAAAAAGGGAAAGAAAAAGGCTTGGGGGGAAAAGAAAGGGATTCTTTTTTTAAATTAAAAAAAGCTTAGGGGAAAAAAGGGGGAATTTTAGGAAAATTAGGGAAATTAGGGAGTGTAACTGAGAGAGAAAGGACTAAGAGTGTAAATGTGAGGGGAGAGAGGAATTTGGAAAAGAGGAAGAAGGAAAAGGAGAGGAGGGGGTTAGGGGGGGGAGAGGAAAAAAATGTAAAGTAACTATAAAAGAAAAAATGAATAGGAAGTGTGTGTGTGTGTAGACTTTACAACATCCCTTTTCATAGTGAAATGAAAAAAATTAGATAATGGATTAAAAGAGAGAAAACTACTGTATTTAATGGAAAGGATACGACATGTAGGTGAAACCTAACTAATGTTTGTATAAAAAAGGACAACAAGAGGTAGGCATTTTACAAAGGTTTTCAGAATGCATAATTGCACAAACATTTGAGCACTGATAAGTGATAGCAAACATTACTTTTTATTGAAGAGGGGAGTCTACATACTTGCCAGCATCCAATAAGAAAAATAAACACCCCTCCCTTGTTATATGAGTCACAATAAAAATAAAAGTTTAACAATAAATTTAAATAGCTCTATGTATACTTATGATTCACATAGGGAAAGAGTGTAGGATGGAAAGATTTTATTTGGAGGTAATAAGGAGGGGATTTTTAAAGGGAGGTACAATGGAAGAGGGTAATAATTAGATGTGTGAGAGTTAAGTAAAGAGGGAAAAAGGGGGGGTATAGAAGAGAACAATAAACATAAGCATTTCTGATAAATATGAAATTTTAGTCATAAGAAAATAGGGGAGGGTATGTAAGTTTTAGGAAAAAAGAATTAATAAAAGAGAGGATAGAGGATAAAATAGATATAAAAGGTGGAGAAAGGAATTATTAAAGAGCGCCATATAGACATAATGTAGGAAATAAGGTTAGGGTGAGGAAACTAGAAAATTTAGGTGAAAGGATTCTTACAATAATTCATTAGAAAATAATTAAGGGTTAGTAAAGTGTAAAGGGAGATATAAAGGAAATATAAAGGGGTTAATAGAGGGTAGGAGCAATAAAGATAGTAGGATAGATGTAAAAGGGGAGCTGGTGTATAGGGAGTTGAGAAAGAAACTTAGTGACATATTCAAAAAGAGGTAGAAAGGGGACATATCATAATAGAGAGGTTAACAAAAAGAAATAGATAGTAATGAAATAATAATAAAGGGTTAAGGAGGTTGGAAGTAGGTAGAAATAAAGGTAGAGGGGAAGATAGGTGAGAAATTATATTAAGAAAAAGTAGCTTTGAAAAAAGGGGGGATTAAGAGAGGGGAGATTACATGTGAGAAACTTAGTAAAAACAAAAATATAAAGGGAGACATGGAGGAGTAAAGGTGAGGGTAGGAGACATAAAGAAATTAGAAAGTAGGATAGATGTAAAAGGGGAGGGGGTGTATAGGGAATTGAAAAAGAAAGGGAGAGAAAGGAAAGAGGGTGGGTGTTTAATAAATGCAATGAGAGTCACTTCAGGAAAGAGGAGGAGGAAGGGGGGGGGCAATCGTGAAGGTGTGGCTAATGGGCATATGGCAGGGAACAACCGCTAGGGAGCTACAGTTAGGCAATTAGACAAGCTTTGAGACCGCATGCAGGAGGTGGAGCTAGTAGGTTGGTGGAGGCAGCATGGGGAACTAGATGGAGCAAGAGGTAGAGCAAGTGGGCTTGTAGGGTTAAAGGTGTGTTAAATAGGCATAAACCAAAAGAGATATTTAGGTAGAGATGACTATCGAAGGAGAGGGAAAGTCAAATGAGGGGGGGGGGGGGGACTTAGGGTAGTTAGGGATTGGGGGGGGGGAGAGAGAGAGAGAGAGAGAGAGAGAGAGAGAGAGAGAGAGAGAGAGAAGGGGCAAGAAGGGAGAAAGGAATAAGGGAATAACTAAGGAGAGAGAGAGAGAGGGGGAGGGAGAAAGGAATAAGGGAATAAATTAGGGGCACGGGGAGAGAGAGAGAGAGAGAGAGAGAGAGAGAGAGAGAGAGAGAGAGAAGGGGGGAGGGAGGTTGGAGAACGAAAGAGGGGGAAATTAGACAGAAAGGAATAAGGAAAAATTTAGGGTAAAATATAGAGGAAATAAAGAAATAAATTACACAACAACACAAAGCAACTATAGATGTGCTTGATAGACGCGCAAAATAGCGGGCGCATCTATAGGCATTGCTTAAATAGAGAAATTATGGGTGCATCTAATAGCGCATCTAACAGCTCGTCTATTTGCGCATGTATTAACACGTCTATTTGTGCATCTACACTGAGAAAATATGGGCCTGTCTAACATTGCGTTTATCAGCGTGTCTATTTGCATGTGTATTAGTGCATCTATTAGCACGTTTACACTAGGAATTAGACACGCATTTAGACACGTATTTAGACGCAAAACAGAGAATACAGAAAGTGAGATTTTGGTGTACATCATTGCTTTCCAAACATTGCCAATGATTACCAAAGCACATAATTTTAATAAAAACATCAATGCTTTTTTGCAAGCCCACATATATAAGAATTAAGTAAGATGATAAGAATAAGGCAATATGTAAAATAGTTTTGCTAATATCAATGATGGGCTACGGTTCAATCTCATCCTCAATGAGATCAACCCTTGCCAAACTATCTACTTTAAAATCCAAATAAGTGTTTAGATCTACAAATACATTCAACCCACTACTACTTGTGCTACTCATGTGCTCATCGAAATCAACAATGGTAGGCTTGTCCTCATGGGTAATGGCCTCAATATCTATATCTCCTATCTCATGATCATCCTCCTCTCTCGTATCACGGTCATCATCACATCCATGGCCATGATCATCCTCCATATGCTCCATATTAGTAAATGTACTATACATCACTTTCAAACGTGGCATAATAGGTATGACATGCCACCATCTATTATTGTCCACCATTGGTTGATAGACAACCTAATTCAAACGCAAATACAATCATGTTATTTTCCTTGCATCAAATATTTAAAAGCAAGTATTTTTATATGTGTGCACAGTACCTATTCACATTGTTGCGGTAGTACTACTGTGTCCTTCTTACTTTGCCAAAACTTTGTGGAGTCAATAGTTACAAAACTTGCATGGCATTTGATTGTTGCATTAGGGCCTCTTTCCACCACATCCTTAAACCACTTTACATCCAAAACATACACAAAGAAGCGTCGAAAGTCAAGCTAAATAATATCTTGGATTATGTCACAATAATCATCCATGGCTCCATTGGCTCCCTCAAAGCTAGCAATGATGCCGTAGTCTTGTGTGTTTCTCATATCATCAATTCGTTGTGTTCGAAAATGCTTGCCCTCACACCATATAGCATTGAACATAGTGCACTACACCAATAAAAAATCAATTAAATAAGCAATCTAAATTATTGAAAGCTCCTAACTTATGCATAACATTCTATATACCGACCTTGCTCATGCATCCCTTAGCATACTCCCATTCTTCCATTGCCTGCTTTCTCCATTTCATCAAGTAGCCAATCCACATGAATATCATTTGGAAGTGCTCTTGTGTGTACGAAAGAGGGCCCTTTCTTCTTGTCTTCTTGCCTTTGCATCCTCGTATCTTGTCACCCATCTTTTCATCACATTGCTATTAAGCACACAATAGAGGTTCATACTATTATGCAACTCCGTGTCTATTACTTTGTTGCATCGTTTCCCTTGAGGCACAATAGAGGTCATCCTTAGGTCTTCATCATCTCTCCATAGTCGTGGGAGAGAGCTATCCACATCCTCGTATCTTGTCACCTATCTTTTCATCACATCACTATTAAGCACGCAATAGAGGTTGATACTATTATGCAACTCCGTGTCTATTACTTTGTTGCGTCGTTTCTCTTGAGGCACAATAGAGGTCATCCTTAGGTCTTCATCATCTCTCCATAGTCGTGGGAGAGAGCTATCCACATCAACAAGAAACTCAGAAATATATACAAGTGACTCTTGTACCAACCAACCCTCGGCCATGCTACCTTCGGGTCTTGCATTTTGCCTCACGAAGCCCTTCAAGGTCTTCATGAAGTGCTCGAGAAAGAACAACCATCGTGCATGTATAGTACCGCATATAGCAATCTCATCCACCAAATGCACTATAAGATGTAGTTGGCTTGTAAGAATAGAACGTGGAAATGTCTCCTCCACTAAGCAAACCACCTCCACTGACATAACTCGAGCATTCTCAAGCATGGTAGGATCTATTTCCTTTGAGGTCACATACCTAGAAATAAAAAAGTACACCATATTAGCAATATGAACACCTTGAATGCATGGAGCATTGATACGCATCATATTTTGTATCATGTAAAGTACCTCACAAGCTCGCCCATCTTGTAAATACAATCTTTCACATCCTTCGATGCACTACGTGAAATGCTAGTAGGTAGTATGAATTGAACCCATGAGGAGGTGGTTGATTAGTTGCTTATAATTATTCACTCACAAATTTGAAAGGAAAAAGATATTATGCACATAAAATACTTACTTGGAGCATCTTGTGCCAATCATGAGATTTCAAGCCATATAATTGCTCTACACCTCTTTTCTTGCTCTTTGTAAAGGCTCCCTTCAAATACCTCATGCATCCAGTGGGAGTACGAATTGTAGTAATAGCGCACTTCACCGCCGCCATCTCTAGCTTTGATAACCTCCACGGTGCACGAGGTAAAAAAACACGCCCATTTGGTGTCTCTTGTGGCTAAGCTTCATGCATCCTCCCTGTGGTACGTAGATCCTCCCTTATGCCTATGGAATCTCGTGTTCCATTCAAATGCTCCCAAATGGTAGATGCCACATTCTTGAAGATATGCATGGGATCAAGCAGGTGATTGATCTTGAGGTGGGACCAATATGGTAAATGATAAAAGATGGAATATCTAAACAAAATAAAGTGTTAGTGGGCAATCTTTATTTCCAGCCAATATAGCACACAATAGTTACAAACCCTTATCGGCTCATGCTAAAAGGTGGAGGAGTCATGGAACCGTCCCAAATTCTCATCCAATCTCCCGCGGTGAGTGATTGTGGGAGGACTTCACTCCAAGGGGCAACATATCTGGGAGGAATGCCATGACATGAGCTCTGCAATGGATTGGCACTTGAACATATGTTGGATGCGAGGGATTATGGAAAAATGTCGCGGAACCTTACGAGGCACGTCCAAAGTTTTGAGATTTGCTCTATATCTTGCCTCTCCACAAGTAGGGCACTCTCTTGCATCCTTATGTAGTCCATGAAACAAAACGCAATCGTTGACACATGCATGGATGCGCGCTTGTAATCTAATCCTCCAAGAGAGGTCACATGTTGCCTTGCCATATCTCTTGAGGCCAGTAATTTATTCTCCCTTGGAAGCATTTTACACAATAGCCTGCACATGAAGACCATAAATGAGGAAAAGCATTCGAGTAATTGACCCACTAGCATATTTCACCATGTTTGCAAAATAGACTTTAAAGCTTACTTGAGTAATGCATTCAAACTTGCATTGCTCCATCCATAGATGGTTTGCAAGTTTAGTAACTCAAGGGAGGAACGTAGAATAGAGAATGTGTACCCCTCAAATAGTGGAGTTGATGCTGCAGTAAAAAGATCATCTTGCTCCATGCTATCATCCCTCCCTTGATGGACATATAAATCCTGCACCATATCATCAAACACCTCCTCCTCCACAGCTTCATGAGGTAATGGCGGAGGGCTACTATCACCATCACTCCATGCATCCGTAATGGTCTCTCTGGAAGATCCCACCTCATATCACCAATGCTTCGCCTCCTCACGACGAGCATAGGGCAACATATGCGGGTGTGGCACTGCATCCTATATCAAATTAAAACGGGATCATAACTCAAATATATTAACACCCATAGGTATCTCAATCAACCTTATCTCTTTAACATCATGTTTACGGTAGCATCCCATTCTCCATACTTTGAGATGTGATTGAGTGTAATCCTGTATGCATGATACATGTTTCCTCGACATCGATCACACATACATTTGATTTTTTGCTCCAACCACATTTCACAATGGTGGATACGAAAGGATTCATCCTCACTGGAGCTACTTGTTGAAGATGAAGACATCCTACAAACAAACAACCCAAAAAAATTTGCTTTTCTTCAAATAGTTAATTTAAACTCTGTGGCGTGTCTAAAGGCCCGTCTAAAACCGCGTCTGTCTATTCTGTGGTGCGCATCTATAAGCACGTCTAAAATCACGTCTGTCTGTTCTGTAGTGCACGTCTACAAGGATGTCTAAAACCGCGTCTGCTCTGTGTATTTAGACGGTGTATAGACGTGCCTATAGATGCAGTTTTTAAATCTGCTTTAGGCGCGCTCGCTTTCGCTTTGCTTTTCTTCACATTACTTATACTTCGCACGGGTTGCTTACTTTGCTATTAACAGATCCACAGTTTCGACGCTTAAGAGAAAGGCACCCACACTTACTTCCAAGCTTATACTTAAGAGGAAGGCACCCACACTTACTTCCAAGCTTAAAGGAGAAGAGGGCGAACAAGGAAGAGAAGCAACTTTGAAAAAGGAGAAGAAGCTTCCATACCTCTATCCAAGGTAAGTCTTTTTACAGTTGATATTTTTTGGAAGTTTGCTCTCTTTGGATTTGTACTTTCTCGTATCCAAGAAACGCATGATTTTGGTATCAGTGTTATGTTTTTGTGTCATGCGAATTTGCCTTTCCTACTTTTTAGAAAAGTCCGTCTATCGAAGCGCATCTATAAGCGTGTCTCAGAGCGCGTCTAGTCACAAATCTAGCCTAATTACAGACACAGACAGCGCGTCTATAGATGCACTGTTATACGCAAAAATAGATGCGTTTCTTAGACGCGTCTATAGATGCGCTCTGACAGTAATCTTTTCTTCCTTTTCTCTTTCTTCTCAGCTCATCAGTAATCATCCTTTTTTCTTTTTTTTAAGTTCATCATGTGGCCCGGAAGCTCTTCGGGCTAACCTAATCTCCGGGAGTCTATTTTCAGGGACTTATATAACCTTTTAGGGCACCCTCCTAGTCCTGCGGAGTTATACGGGTATATGACAGGTACTCTAAACACCCCCAGGAGTCGGTACTATAGACTCCAAACCACCCCAAACTAGCTGAGATTACCAGAGCGGCGGAGTCAGCACAACCCATCCGGCTACACAGCCGAGACCCTTCTCCCATGCCATCTTATGTCCCTTCCCCCATGCCGTCTTATGCCCCTTCCGCCATGCCATCTTATGCCCCTTCCCCCATGCCGTCAGGAGGTCCTTCTATCTCGCAGAGCCATCGATGTACTCCTGTGCAGTCGAGACTCGGTTCTCTAGCTACGAGTGGTCCACGTAGTCCCGTGCAGTCTCCAGCTACGAGTGGCCAGTGTACTAGCTTGACATGACACGGTAGCAAGCGTAGTAGCAGGGAGAGCAGTGGGGGATGCATGGCACAGTGCTTTGGGAGGGGTGGTGGTGGGGACGATGATGATTCAGATGATTTAGACGTGCCTCCGGGTGATGGTATGATATTCTATGACATCACTCAGACATGAGGCATCTTGATGGATGCACGGGGGAAGGACATCATGGCCTTCATGTGCTTTGTAATTGCTAACAATTACAGAGATTGCTTTATCCACTTCAAAGACCAGCCAAAGAGGTTGGCTGATGAGACCCTCATTGCTGTTCTCTCTAGGTATCCTAACCCCCCCAATCGTCAGTTCATAGATAAATGGGCCAAGTCAAAGATTGTTATGATACTTGGTAATAAAACATCTTCGCTTAAGAGGCAGGCACTAGCAGAGCTTGCCAGGCTCGAGGGAGGTCGACCACCAAGGGGCTCGCTCCACACTGCTCACAAGCGTGAGTGGAAGAAAGCAATGAAGTCAGCAAGGGAGGACCCAAGTCAGCAAGGGAGAACCCCAGTCTGCAGCACGTGGAGGCACAAAGGATCCAAATGGAGCAATATGGAAGCATGCATTTTGGAGTAGAGTGTGTTGAATCATGGGAGGCCCAATTTGTAAGTATCGATCTCAAATTATATTGCTTATGTAGTTTATTAGGAGGTTGTTTCTTTGTACTAACCCTTCCGCAAATTGTGTCGTCTTGTAGCTTGATATCATGGGCAGATATCCTACTCTTGTCGAGACAGCCTACCACCGCCATCGCAGAGGAGATACATGAAAGCACTTCTATCATGACGGGTTGATTATTGAGGAGCAGTATATCCAAGCTATTGGAGCGGCCCCCGAGGTATTTGAAAGTAATTAAATAATATCAATATTATAAGTAAAGATTTGATTTTTCATACATTGATATATGTTGTCCCTTGTTTACAGGTCCCTGCACAAGAAGACGAGGAAGGAGATGGAGAAGGGAGTGTAGAAGGGAGAGTGGAAGGGAGCGAGGATGTGGAGAACATAGATTAGTCGTAGAAGTAATGCTAGCTACTCTTTTTTATACTTAAAGCCACTGGCTTGGCTTCACGCCTCTTGTATAAACACTCTTATTTTTTGTACTTGAAGCCACATGATGTGGCTTAGCTTCGTGCTATATGTACATACAAGCACTTTTTGAGCTTTCAATTTGAGTGCATTTTGGAGTTGTAATGTTTTATTTGGAATTATAATTAAAATATTGTAATTAAAATGCGGTTGGCTGTAAGAATTGAATTACACAATGTGGAAATGGGATTCTTGTAACTATATAGCATACACAACATACACAGCATTCTGTAAATTTTAAAAAAAATATTATGTAGCACGTCTATCAGTGCATTTATAAACGCGTCTATGTACGTGTCTATTTGTTCGAGAAACGTCTATTTGCATGTCTATAAACGCGTCTATAAGACTATTTATAAAGGCATCTATACATGCGTTTAATGATGCGTCTGTCTGTTTTTTAAAATTTTTAGCAGAGCGTCTATTTACGTGTCCAGATGCGCATCTATACACGCGTCTATCTGCTATATAGATGCGCTGTTAGACGTAGGTCTCTAGACGTAAAAATAGACACGTAAATAGATACGCCCGTAAGTTTTTTTTTTAGTTCAGTAAATGCGTTTGTGTGCGCGTCTGTGGGTGCTTTGTCTTGTTGTGTTAGGTGATGATATAGAGGCAAGGAGAAAACAACAAGGGAAATTTTAATTTAAGGAAATTAGGGGATGCATTAGTGAAAAAAAAGAGGGGAGAGGGAGAGATAAAGAGAGTAGAGGTTGTTTGTGAAATAAAAGGAAAAGGAGGAGTGAGAATTGCATGCGTGCATGCATGTGTGTGTGTGTGTGTGAGAGAGAGAGAGAGAGAGAGAGATTAACTTTGATCATCAAATTACCATTTAATGAAATCAAATAGAAAAATTATGTTGTGATTCATTTGAGCCTTTCCTTGCTCAAATTATGTAGTTTCTCCATTTTATTGAAGGGGAGACTAATTTTCACCTACCCAAGAAATTACAATCGTTTCTTGCAGTTTATGACAACAAAAGCATCAAAGCCGGCCCCCGATTCCTACCCATGTAACAATAAACGAAACAAACTAACAGAAGTTTTAAAGATTTGTAAATATACTCGATTAAACTACTCTAGAAAATCCTTTGGCTAATGGAACCAAGTTTAGTGAAGCCAACTCTGGGCGTGGTAAACCTCGTATGTTCTAGTTGGCTTCATGACATGTGTCACTATTGTGCATGAAATGGTGCCTAGACATCTTTCCATCTTCTAGGGATTTTGTGGACTCCATGAGAGTCAGAGAGACAGGCCTCCGGCAGGAGGCAGACCTTGGCTTCATGCTAGACGACATGAGGTGATTGGAGGCTTGCAACAAGCGATGGTCCAAGTATCCTTCCTATGGAGCATGCTGGCTGGCAGAAGCGGTGTCGAGCTTTGCTATATAGCCTCACTCCTCACGTAGTGTGTGTTGTGTGTCGTCTTGCTGCTGTTATTAACTATGTGGTCACAATAGCTCTAGTGGCCTGGGTGGTGACCTCAGCTCTCTCACAGTCTAGAGGACAGCGTGTGCTGTCAGTTGTCTTGGTCGAGTGTTAGTTCATGAACTTGGTGAAAGACTTGTATGCTGAAACAAGCCTGGTCGGGTTGAGAAGTAAGTCGTTCGATCATTTTGTTTCTCTTTGCATGAAATATACAGTCTCCATTCCAATTCTCTAGCATCATTGTTATCATTTTATGTAAGGTTCACTCATCGTTGTGATCTCCAAACACCAACAATTCGTATGAGAGCCAGGTTGATGCTCTTGAGAATACGAGGTCGTTCAAGTGTTTGTCGGAGGTCCCCAAGGTTTGAACTAGTGAAGGTGCCAAAACCATTCAAAAAGCCACGTAGCTCAATTCGGAGAAAGAGAATTTTGCCCATCGACATTTTAGCAGCTGTGTGTGGACAATTCCTTCACTAGTAGCAATTGATCATGGATTCACTTTCTAAGAGCTCCAAGTCTGGCCTACCCGAGACTTTCCATAGTTAGGTTCGATGGTAGGAAATTCCTCTCCTGGCAACTCTTTGTACGCCTGCTCTTTATGGAGAAGGACTGATGTGGTCTCTGGTTCTGAGAGGAAACCCGCCAACAACCAAGGATTAAAGAATATGCAAGCATGGAATCCGAAGAATGAGAAGGCCTTGGGTCTTCCAGGATGTGCACTCGGGATAGACTTTTTCCACCGTGTAGACATCATTAAAAGAGAGTCGCACAAAATTTGAGCATGCTTGAAACTCCTTTGGCTCTAGGGTACGCAATTCTAAAATCATGCTTAACCACGAGCTTTTTGCTCTTCAAATGGGTGAAGGCGACTCTTTGAGGACACATCTGAATCGTATGCAAGAAATTACGAAGCAACTGCAAGGTCTTGGAGTTGGGTCGATGATGAGGATGCTAAAGCAATTCTATTAACGAGTCTTCCATCGAAGTACAATGAGTTGGTTTCCATGATGTTGTTGTAATGTTACTAAGCGAGGAAAGGCGAGTAGAAATGAGCCATGTAGGCACAAGAGAGCAAGCTTTGCAGTCAAAGGGAAGAAGAAGGTTCGAGACACTGGAAAGAAGATTATGCCAACATGTGACTATTGTGGAAGAGGACATGATGAGAAAAGTTGTTTCAAGAAAGCCTTTGATGTGACAGAACCAAGAATGAAAAGCATGCGGCTGGTAGTTCGGGAGTTTGCTTGATTGAAGAATATCGAAACGTTCAATTTGCAGGATTGGTTCAGGAAGAACCACCACCAATCATAGACATGGATTCTGATTATGCCATATAGGCCTTACCAGGATGCACCATTTTTGGTTTGTCAATGGCGACTAATTTTTGGCTTGTTTTCCCATTTATAACCCCTACTCACAGTTTAAGGGAGCGATTGTTGGGTGTGGTTAACCTCGTAGGTGCTAGTGGGCATGACGACATGTGTCAGTATTGCATGCCAACATATGCATGAAACGGTGCCTAGACGTCTTTCCATCTTTTGGGGAGTTCGTGGACTCCATGAGAATCAGAGAGATAGCCCTCTAGCAGGAGGCGAACCTTGGTTTCATGCTGGATCACATGAGATGATTGGAGGCTTGCAGCCAGTGGTCCGAGCATCCTTCCTATGGAGCGTATTGGCTGGTAGACGCGGTGTCGAGCTTTGCTATATAACTTCTCTCCTCACAATGCAATATGTGCTGGTGTAGTGTGTGTCATGTGTCGCCTTGCTCTTGTTATTAGCTGTGTGTGTCACAACAGCTCTAGTGGCCTCGGTGGTGACCATGGCTCTCTCATAGTCTAGAGGACAGCGTGTGCTGTCAGTTGTCTTGGTTGAGTCATAGTTCATGAGCTTGGTGAAAGTCTAGAAAGCTGCAACAAGCCTGGTCGGGCTGAGCAGCAAGTTGTGTGATCATTTTGTTTCTCTTTGCATGAAATATACAGTTGCCATTCCGATTCTCTAGCATTATTGTTATCATTTTATGTAAGGTTCACTCATCGTTGTGATCTCCAAACACCAACAGGAACAAGTTCTTCATTCTCTAAAAACTTATTCCCAAAAAAGTTCAAAGTCAAATCACAGGATTGAAAAAGGGCTAACCCTATACAGTTTTGACTAACCCTATACAGAAAGGGCTAACCCTATACAATTTTGACTTCAAAGCCTAGAAAGAACTAGAAAGGGCTGACCCTATAGAGTTTTGACTTCAAAGCCTAAGGGTGTCCTTCATGGAAAGTTTTGGCTTCAAATCTTGCGGACACGTATTCAAAAGACAGAATTTGCAGCACATGCACCATGCCGATAAGGCAACCACATCCACATTAGGAAAAAAGGGAGCTCATTTTGGGGCCTTTTAGAAGAGAGAGAAAATAGGCTCTTAACCAATCAGGAGTGGGCCAATGTAACGTTGAAAATTCAACAAAAGAAGATGAAAATAAGAAAAAGAAATAGTACTATATGTTCGTAGAAGCATGTCACATTAATGAGGTGATCTGACTTGAATCTTTAAAAAATTTATTTTCTATGCAGAATTTGGTGATTCTGACACCGCAGACGCGTCCGGAACGGCCCAAAACCCCAAGAACGGCACTGGAAATGCTGGAATCGGACATCCGGAGGCTCGGAAACGGCCAAAAAAGACCGAAAAACGCGATTTGCAGCAAAGTGCGATTTGGCACTTTTGAAATTTATTTGTTGCAATGTATGAATCATGATGTAGTTTTTGTTGATTATACACCAATTTTTGACTTATTACTTAAGTGGCGATCTCATTTGTCCACCCAACAGACTTTGCCTGAAACTCTCTCGTAAAGTGCCATGATAGCCCAGATAATCTCCTGGTCATAATCCAAATCTTGTAGGCATCGTGTGAGGTGGGCTCTTGGAACCGTGTCAAATGCCTTGCAAAAAACCATAATTTCAAAAGTGCCAAATCGCACTTTGCTGCAAATCGCGTTTTTCGGCCTTTTTTGGCCGTTTCCGGGCCTCCGGATGTCCGATTCCAGCATTTCCGGTGCCGTTCTTGGGGTTTTGGGCCGTTCCGGACGCGTCTGCGGTGTCAGAATCACCAAATTCTGCACAGAAAAGTGTTTCTCTTATATGAACATTGAATGTAAAGCATGTGAAAGAATATATTTATTCCTTTTCACACTGACATTTCTCATGCAAGTATCCATATTTTCTTGCTTTTGTAGAGAGAGAAAAGAGAAAATAGTGAATTTCTTACAGGGCCCCAAAATGAGCTCCCTTTTTTCCTAATGCATGTTGGACATACCATTTTTTGCTTTGTGTTCACTTTAGCCACCCTTGATCCTTTTGCAAACAGTTAATGAACACCCTTAGTAAGTTTCCTATGAGCTCTCACCCTAGGGACACTTACCACATTAAATAATAAATGCTCATGGCATTCCATCCTCATCATTATAGACTATTGTGTGCTAGGGGGTGCCCACTTTTCATTGCAATGTAGTTGGTCCCTTGGGGATTGTTACTTGCAATTAAATAAATATTTGGAGAAGCACCCTTCTTGATGAGAGTGTGCCATGAGTGTGTGAGTTAAGTGTTGAAAGGAGAGCTCACAACAATAGAAGCATCATGACACTAAGCTACTAATCTTGCATATGGGAAAGCATAAACCCATCAATACCATTGGGAAAGTGTAAACCCATCAATACCATTCCCATACAAATATGCAGGTGCCAAGCTTGTTTTAATTGAAATATAAAATATACATCATTAAAGTCAACACGTAGTTGCCTACTAGGGGAACTTTCAAGGATAAAATGAGTAAATACAAAAGAAAGGAGAACATTGTACATATCCCTCCAACAACGATGCAGTTTTTTGCAAGCAATAATTTTAGCTTCACAATGCTCATATATTAAAACCTATTTAAAGAAGTGTAGAATGTCATAATGTAACAAGGTTGACTTGCGGCCCATCTCATGTGGTGAATTTGCAACACTCAAATAGCGACAGATGGAGTTTAATATCCATCACTTAAGAAAGTGGAATAACATAAATCATATTGATACTTTGTAAGTTTAGGTAAAAGTGCTTGTTGAAATGATGGTTGTATGATGAATGAGTTTGCTCCAATGGACAAGTCATTTCAAGCTCTCCATTCCTAAAAGACCAATAAGAGATGTGCATGTTTGACCATTATCATTACCATCATAGTAGCTTGGCTAATCAAGCCCTTGATAACTAAAAAACGGATAGGGTGGTGCAAGAGAGCAACCTAGGATTGTCCTTTAGCCTTGATAACCCTCTTTAATCTATTTCAAGACATTCAATGCCAAGGAAACCAAAGCACTATCTATTTGTTTTATCCCCATCCTTCATTCCATGACAGCTCTATAAATTCAATGGGACTTACATTTAGTGTTTGTAAGCATGATCTTGTTTCCTAAACCTCTTGAGGGTAGGGATGCACCCCTCAACTCTACACAATGTTACTTGATACAGTTAATATGGCTCGATAAGACAAAACGGAATATAGAACACTTAAATAGGATGCTATTGTAAAGAAAGCTACATCGCTATAACATACTATGCATAATCTTTTGATTTATGCCATGCAATATGTTGCATTGGATGAGCGCTCTTCTCGCAATCCAATTTTTCTTTTCATTAAATGTTTGGTATCTACACTTAATGTGAGTTTGTTTCTCAAAGTTCATGGCATCTCACAATTATATTTGCCATATATGTCCCCTCTCCTATTCTTTGTCATTCTTCCTGCTCGAGCATGGCAAGGCCATACTATGGGTAATATATAAGATAGGATAGAAGTTCAATATGTCTCGCTACTCAAACAAAAAAGAAAATTTTAAGTGGTAGGGGGGCTCTTAGCTATAGAGAAGAGAAGAGGGGGTGACAAGGAGAGGGCAAGTATATTTTACAAACTAACGGGGAGGTGGAACGAGGGGGGAAGGGGAGGATGAGATATGCTTATTAAGAGGGAGGGACAAGTAGAGCAATGGAATTGACATTAATGAAGCAAGGCATTAAAAAGGGAACGAAACTAGATCCGGGCAAGCAACTATATTAAGAAAGAAGATTGCATTACGTTCTATTTAATTTTTAAAAGAAAGAGAGTAAACTTTAAATTGAATATTGAAATTTTTGTGTTTGTTAATTGAAAAGAATTTTGGATTTTGCTAATAGCACTTTGCATTCATTAATAACTGTTTGTTAATTGAAAAGAATTTTGGATTCTGCTATTAGCACTTTGCATTCATTAATAACCATATGTTTCTGTGAGGGGATAGCGCGCCCGCCCTTAGACACATAGCAATTCACACTAATCATATAGCCCTTTGAGGAAGTGAGTTTGAAATTGAGTATTAAAAATGAGAGTGGATGTGTTATTAGATAATTGGAAAGCATTTACAATCCATTTGCATGTAATCGCATAATCATAGGGGGGAGAGTTGGACCGCCTCCTCTCCAAATTATATGACCAAGGAAAGTGCCCTACCTTGGATTAGATTTATAGCACTTTACATTTGTTGTCATAGTATATCATAGCACAAAGGAATTTGCACATGGCCCATCTGCAAAAGAGTCTCTGTCCAAATTTTGAGTCTTGCACTAAGGTTTCTCTTTGGAGATGTGCGACGAATCCGATTCTTCTTAGAAACATGATAGAAAACATGCATTGCGATGCTTGCAAAGATAGGGAGAAAGGCTTTGATGTATCTTAGCAAGAGAAAGATCATCGCTGAAAAGGGAGCAATACATGAAAGATCCTCAAGTTGAAGGGGGGAGAGAGAGAGAGAGAGAGAGAGAGAGAGAGAGAGAGAGAGAGAGATGTATTACTGTCTGCTAGAGGCCTTGTAGGCCTATGAGACAGAGTACACACACAGAGAGAGAGAGAGAGAGATAGAGATAGAGAGACGTATTACTGTCTGCTAGAGGCCTTGTAGGCCTATGAGACAGAGTACAATGACAAAAGTAAGTAATACAAGCCACTGAGGGCTCAAGCAAAAGGGATCATTAAAGGCACTTTGCGAAGCCTTGTAGGCCTATGAGGCAGAGTACAATGACAAAAGTAAGTCATACAAGCCACTGAGGGCTCAAGCAAAAGGGATCATTAGAGGCACTTTGCGAGGTACTAAGAAAAAACAGATACAACAAACAAAAGTAGTACTCGAAACTCAAGGTCAAAATACATAACCTGATGCCAAAGTGGCTCTCCAGTCGTATCTCTCGATGGTGTGGGCGTGTTCTCTGAGATCTCTATTTCAACAAGCCATAACGATAGTAACACCTCTAGCAAGGCGATCCCAAATATGACTGAGATGAACTAAACATCCATTGTGTGTGCCTTGGTCTGTCTCTGCATCTCTAGCTACGTCTCCACACCGTCATCTTATGCCACTAACCCACTCGACCCTAATGTCATCTATCTCCTCCTCAACTCCGCTAAGGCCATGGGTGTACTCTAGCTCAATCGGGTGTGTCATTATCTCTTGCTCTCTAATGCGGCGCAATTTGGTCTCTCTATTTTGTCGCATCTCCATCAAATAGAGAGACCAACGCATACCTGGTCCTGGACAAAAAGCTCTCAGACCCCTGGCTAGCTAAAGGAAGCCTCAAGAGACAAGTTGGAAGGCCAAGGAGTAAGGGTTCATGAAAGTCAAGTTCAAGATCTCTCACACGGGCTGATGCAAAGTAACCAAAAGGTGTGAAGGAATAGGAAGAACAGGAAAGAACTGATGCCAAATTGACCGTAGTCAACACAAGCGACAATGCGTAGTAAGATTTCATGAAAGTGAAGTTTGAAGATCAATTGGACAGGCCTAATGCAAAGTAACTAAAAGGTATGGAGGAACAAGAAGAACATGAAGGAGATGATGCCAAGTCCACTATAGAAGAAGTTGGGGTCAACATAAGAGAGGATTCATAGGAGGCTGGAGAAGTCGAGAGTGAAGACACAAAAATGCTCAAGAAAACAAATTGTGATGAATCATCATTCCTTCCCGCCGTCTACTCAATTCACATGATCTTTTTAAGTCCCCAAAACCTACGAGCAACGTAACACTTTGAAATAGTTGTAATTGCAAGAAGAAAGCCGCATCAGCGTAAGAATCTATCTCCAACTGCCTTCAAAAGCATCCCAAAAAGCATCCCAAAAAATGATGGAACGAAAGAGAACATAACATTTGCAAACGGCACGCAACAAAGCCTCAATGGCAACAAACATAAGCATTAAAATTTTCAATGTTTAGAATTTCGAACCGAATCACACTAAGAGGCTGAAGAAAGGCACCTGGAGAGTCGGGACAGAGCTGAAGAGGAGGATTGTACGCTGGAGGCACAAAATGCACAGCTGGTGGGAAAGAATTCAAACCAACTCGTCGAGAAACGCATGGTCGGATGGGGAGGCCAATCAAAGAGGAGGAAGAGAACTAGTTGAGGAACGAATGAGAACATATCGGAGCTAAGAGGATGAAGAAAGGCACCTAGAGAGTCGGGACAGAGCTGAAGAGGACGATTGTACGCTGGAGGCACAAAATGCACGACTGGTGGGAAAGAAGCAAACCAACTCATCAAGAAACGCATGGTCGGATGGGGAGGCCAATCGAAGAGGAGGAAGAGAACTAGTTGAGGAACGAATGGGAACATGTCGAAGCTTGGAGGTCACTCGGAGAGGGAAAAGGAAGAAGCTGAAGATGAGATCTCGGAGAGAACTTATATCGAGACTTGAAGAAAGCATAAGACAGCTATGTTTAGAAAGTACACATGGCTAAAGGAGAAGCCAAATTTTCATTTCACCCCACTATGCTGCTTGCCTAAAAATAGTGCGCATGAGATGGGGGAAGGCGTTCTTTTATTGAGAGAAGCCTCTCCTTTTTGGGGAAGATTAAAGTGTCCCTTTCCCTTGCCCCCCCCTTGCCCCCTCATCATGTAATGTGAATTTCAAAACCGAAAATAAGCACCACCTATGCTTAACGTATGCATTAATTAGCCTATACGGGCTACTAGTTCTATCTAGCAATTTAACAAGGACGCTTTGGGAAATAAAAACGTTTTTGGGGTTGCACTGCGTACCAACATAACGAAACCAATATGAGTAAGAGTATGCAACACATTCAAGACACGTTTAAAAGTTCACACTTTGGCCCACAATAGAAAGGAAAATTTTCCTTTCAAACACAGATGGTTGACCTACAGCTTAAGAGTATAGGCCTGTAATACAAAAGTGGATCAAACAAATTTTATGGCTACAAACACTACTTGTCTAATTCTTGATTGCAATGGAATCTCTGCTCTACTCCTTTTCCACATATATTTCCCCTCTTGCTCATATACCTAGATGAATCTAGGAACATTCCCAAACTCATCCTCTAAAAACACAACATAGTGCAATTTCAATCTCATGATAGTCACTCACAAGTTTGAAAACTATGAACTCCACCATGCATAGTAGGGACTAGCTACTATGACATCCCCACTGACGTCATCAGCACCCAACAGTGGGTGTAGACCATAGTATAAAAATATGCTCTCACACATACAAATCCACACCCCCACACATACTTGAGCATCCATTTATACAAAGTCTTCGTACTGAGTTTCCATCGGCACTCTGGAGGTGAAGGGCAGACTCAGCCATGACGAAGGCTAGCACTAAAGGAGAAGGCTAATCAAAAGGTTGTCCAAAATCTCTTCATTCAAGCTACAACTGCTTGTGAAGTCTATAACATTTTCATTTTAGTCTCTCCCCAACGAGCATCTAAATCTAAATCTAGCTGATAGGGCAATGCACCATTTAAGATAGAAAGAATTATCACAATACCAGCAGGCCGCAACTTGGATTCAATCCCCTCCTGCTCATCACTTGAATCCCTTTCATTCATAGTTTAGAAGTATAGCCTGTAGTACAAATGTGGATCAGATTAGATTTAAAGCCTGGTGGATCAGATTAGATTTAAAGCATGGGCTATAGATACTATCATGTCTTTAATTCTTGATTGCACTGGAATTCGAAAACTCTTTTGCTCCTTTGCTTCTACGTATATTTCCACTCTTGCTCATCACCTTAATCTCTTTCGAAAATTCATCTTCACTGCCTTGCTTGTGCAAGCTCCCGATGCATCAATTCATTCATTCCACCCAACTCCCTGTCAGAGGTGTGACCGTATGTTCCCGCAGCAAGCAAATGAAGTCTTTACTTCCCTTCTATAGAAAGAGACAATTAGATCAATATACGACATATAAGAATCCAAAAGAGAATTGAAACATTGTCAAGGGGGAAAGTCTGGAGGTAAATTTAGAAGCAGATGGGCATGCATATACAGTTGAAGCCATGTTCTTCAAGATGAAAAATGCTTAGACATGCTATTTGAAATAATCAAGAGACTCAGACAAGATTATTAAGAGCACTTGGACGATTGTACGCTCAAGTATACAAATTTTAGATTAAAAGCGCTTCCAGTTCTTGGTAATAACCTTCAGAACTATTGGGTTTACCGTTGATTTCATGTCCTGGTAACAATAACCAAACTGAACCCAAAACATGCATTTACTGCAATATCTGGAAGCAAAAATATTCTTTGGAAGACATAAATCGAGCAAGCCCTTCCATGTTGAAATGACTTACCATGAAATTAGAACAAGAGAAGCATAGATTCTCACCTTCTCTGCTAGACCTAATTGTCTCCAAAACACACTTCCTGAAATGAGACCTACTTCATGGCGACTCAAGACATTTTTTGTAAACTGACAGAAAATTTGGAGATTCTACAGGGGTGATTACCCAGTATGATACAAGTTGAAGTTTATCACCAAAATTAAATTACATGTACAAGCAGATGAGCTCAGACATTTGTTTTTTATCTGTCAAATGCCCGGCTCATTATGACATATATCATTGTTGCTCTGGTTGCAAAACCTGTTCCCTAGAAGGTTGATGCTGCTGATGTGTGCCTGCTTTTCATCAAGTCCTCAAAACACGTCAGCTTAGAAACACAACACGTCAGATATATTGCATGGCAAAACTAGTTACGAAGCCAAACCTTGTGCAGACGAGGGTAGCGTGCGAACAGCATATACGCCACCTTTCCCAGAAGTAGGATAATGAGTTTCGCTTGAAGGGACAGGCAACCCTGTGTACCCTGAACCCATGAAGTGTCTTGTATCCTGCTGCACAATACTTTGAGCAGGGGCAGAAATGGGCATTCTCTGCTGCTGATGCTGATATTGATGATGATCTTGCTGTTGCTGTTGCTGTTGTTGTTGCTGTTGTGGTGGTTGCTGCTGCTGCAGCTGATGCTGATGCTGTTGGTGTTGTTGCTGCTGTTTCTGCTGTTGTTGCTGCTGCTGCTGCTGTTGCTGTTGCTGTTGTTGTTGCTGTTGCTGTTGCTGTTGCTGTTGCAGTTGTCGATGCAGTTGCAGTTGCAGTTGCAGTTGCTGCTGTTGCTGCTGCTGCTGCTAGCACATACAAGAAAATGCATATACCAAACTCAGTCCAAAATTCATCATGTAAACCAGAACAGTGCTTTTTAAACCAATTGCTAACACATATGAACAGCAATAGGCTCAGCTTCATCCTTTCAACCATAAAAAGGTATGCATTTCTAAACTTAGGAGTTTACAAACAAGGCTACAAACTGTCTACACTATCCTCAGAACAGTGACTTGCGACAAACAGT
Organism: Dipteris shenzhenensis; assembly: GCF_047967505.1. NCBI lineage: Eukaryota > Viridiplantae > Streptophyta > Polypodiopsida > Gleicheniales > Dipteridaceae > Dipteris > Dipteris shenzhenensis. The sequence continues at coordinate 53,283,758 of NC_141612.1, forward strand.
GTGTATGGATCGCCACATATACATAGGCTCTCACACACAAAATCTCATACTGAGCTCCAATCAGACCTCCCGATATGAAAGGTAAACTCAATCATGATTAAATGCCAGCACTTCAAGAGAGGGCTAATCACAGAATGAATTCCTGGAAACAGCATTGCTTCCAATGTAGAGTGATCTAAGCAAACCTGATCATCAATGCATAGTTATATGTATGTATGTATATGAGCATGTATGGATGCACATGTGTGTACATGCACGTGTGCACTGTGCGCATCAATGCATGCATGCGTGTATGCATCAATGGCTGCATGTGTGTGCCTGCATGTCAATGAGTGTGTGCACATTATATGGTTGTATATGTATGTGAGCATCGTATGTTCGCATGTATGCATGCATGTATCCCAGCCTAGGCATTGTGTATATATTTAGCATGTACGTTTGCATGAGTAATGTATGAATGAATGTCTGTGTGTATGCCTGCATATTTGCAGGTATGTTTCATACATGTTATATGTATTATGTGTGCGCACCAAATGTGTTTGCATGTGGGTCTGCCTATGTATGCACGCATGCATGACAGTGTCACCGCAAAATGCATTGATATGGTCAGAGCCCCTAGACACGTTTCTTGGGCAAAACATTTTGCCAAAACGGCTAGAAACATTGTACTGTACGGGAAAACACGGTACACTGAAAAAGCATACCACGCTGTCCTTTTCAACGGCTCCTCCCATTGTTCCTTGCATCCCTCCCTCCCTTGCTGGTCACCCAGACCTCCTCCCCCTCTAGCCCTCTTTGGTCCCCAAGCAAGGCCCTCTTCCCTTTGTGCTTCCTCTTGGTGGCCCAGAAGCATGGGCTGTGATTTCTGGACGGCCACTTGCATGCCACAGTTGACAATGGTAAGAAACAGCCCTAAATTCAGGAGTAGTTGAGGTAGAAGCAAAGGGATGCCATCAGCAGTTGGTGCAATACAAAGTGCGAAGATGCTAGGGATGCTGGCTCTAGCCCTGTGGCGAACAACTGCCTCTGTCACTCATGCGGGTCGTCCCTCCGGCCTAATGAGCATGGAGGAAAGGTCCCCTAATGTGATCTGTGTCCCAGTCTGCTGACGAATCTCACGTGTCTTTGGCTATGCCTCGGATCCTCACGGCCGTTGTCTTCGTGAATCCTGTTGGTCGATGTTGTTTGGCTGGAAAAACTCAATGATCTTACTCTGAGCGGAGTCTGGCTGTGTATCCTAATCTCCCCTACGTGCCCTGAGCAACCCCTCCTTGCGTCGGAGGGCCTCATGGACGAAGGCCGCCAAGCATCTCTGGTCTAGGTAGGATAGGAAACTGGACAGAGATCCAAAGCCATCCCTAGAAAGGCAGTCACAGCGTCCTCTAATCTCATACTACACAAGGCATTTGAAAGAGAAATGCTCCTCTGACTCGATCTTCCGGTAATCGCATAAGCTGTAGATGCAACACTCTCTTGGTATGCCCTCCGCCAACCCATTCTCAATACAGAGATTGTCTGAAATTGCCCAGTCGATATCCTCATGGATGGGGGAGGTGGATCCGTGTGTATCTTGGTCTGTTGAAACTCCTAGGAAGTGGTCTATAGAAACTAAGCTTCACACTGAGCTCACGAGGTGCCAACCAAATCCTAAATGTGTGTAATTGTAAGAGATCCTCTCAGATGACTCGTGGTATGTGAGCGGGATAGAGGGGGCCTCAACGATGTACTAGAAGGGAGGTACCTTGTCTATGTTGAGACATAGGCTGTCTTGGTGCTTTTCCTCTTAAAAAGTGGGGAACTAAAGCAATCCCCAGGGTTCTACATATTCAATAAACAATATCCAACTCATTAGAGGTTAGCAAATGCATACATTCTAGTTCTTGGGCAATCCTATTCCCTACATTAACCAATGCAAAGCAAAGGAAAGATGAAATTTGTTCCAATTAACCACAGTCAACTTTCTTTGACCAGAGTCAATAAAAAAAATTCTCTTTATTTCTTAGGAGAAGTAAAAATTCGTAACATCGCCTTGGCTTCTAATCAGTTGCCCTCAACTCAAAAGCTTCTTGCTACAATTGTAAAACTTGTGGATACTCCAGTAAAAATACCTCGTCCACCCACCTACCACCGGGGGAAATCTTTCTTTGAGTTTTTTGTCGCAACCTCTTTTGGGAGCTAAACAAAATCTGCGAGTTTTTTTAGATCCCACATCACACCACCCTTAACCTACCTCTCAACACACACACACTTTTTTTCCCCGGTGAAATCCGTGTATGCTTATATTACAAGAATGAGTCCCCAAAGAGGGGACATGCAATTACAAGGTCAGAAGATTTCAGTATAAGACAAGTAAAGAGAGTCTCCTATCTGACAAACAGACTAGAAATCATAGAAAGATTGCATGAGTGACATCCAAAAGTAGTGAAACTTGGAAAATAGAGAATCTCCAAAGACTGTATGATTTCTGTCTTGCCACAAAGTCCAGAGTTCCAAATAACGAACCCAAGTGAAAAAAAGATCGAACTCTTGCCTCCGGCATGGGAGCCAAAACAGCTTTGCCAAAGCAAGCAATAGGGAACCAGGTTTAGAGACGCTGTTGAAGAAAAAAGAGAGAGTCGCGGGTCACAGGACAATGCCAAGAAAAGGTGGAGCAAGGATTCCCTTGGAGCCAGACATCTGTAACAACCAGCAAGGAGTTGACCAAAAGGAATAACCCCAAGCATCACTCGCCATTGAAAAACATGATGACCAAGAGAATGTTTGCAAGACCAAAGTTGCTGCAATCTTTTTTGCCACCATTTGGCATTACAATTCATAGACCAAAGCTGATTTCCCATCTGAAATCCAAGGTGGAAGCATCAAAACCCTATACAAACTGGCCACAAATACATCAGCCAACTGTAATGGATGAGTAGCAGAACCATGGTGATGTAGAATCCAATCTCTAAGACAATAGGAAAACTCTAGCTTAGGTACCAGTAAGAAATATTTAAGCACTTGGGAAAGATAGTACCAAAGGGGATGCATCCCCAAAAGTAGAAGAGTGTCTTCAAGGTTTTAGAACCGTCACTTGCTTGGACACGTGCTCTTCAATTCAGAGATCTTCTTCAAGATCTGCATCTCGTACATTCTAGCTCTTACATATTCTTCGTCAAGGTCACCATCTGGCCTTATAAGACCCCTCTAGCTGAGCTGTCTAATGGCTGAACTTCCATGTCTTGAAACCATGATGTGCTCAAAAGTTGAAATGGATCGAGGCTGAACTGTCGTAGCTTGATTGATCGAAAAAGCACTGGATTGTTGAGAAGGAAACAACCAAATCTGGATCGCACTATGGACAGCTTCAAAATTTGAACAAGATCAACTTTTCTGGCAGTGAATCAGCAAAACAATGGGAGTGGGAGAGGGCACGCACATGCATAGCTATGGAGAGGGTGTGTGGGACCCCTCGTACTCATGGTTGGACACGTTCTCTTCAAAGAGATGCTGAAATCGGGAAATCTTCTTCAAGGTCTACAACTCCTGGATTCTGACTCTTACAAATTCTTCTTCAAGGTCATCATCTGGCCCTATCGGATTCCTCTGGCTGGGCCGTCTGGTGGCTGAACTTGTGCGTTCATGCGCTCAAAAGTGCAAATAGATCAAGGCTGAACTGTTCGTAGCTTGTTGAGAAGGAAACAACCAAATCTGGATCACACTATAGACAGCTTCAAAACTTTGAGCAAGATCAACTTTTCTAGCAGTGAATCAGCAAAACGATTTGCTGTTTTGGGGCAGCAAACAGAGCTGATCAAATCTCAAGATTTAGGACTGATCTGGCCTTGAAATTCACTGTTAAAGGGCAGCAAACAGGGCCAACTTCACGAAGCATGGGACTGATTTCCGTGTGAAAATCACTTGGTCTCCACACTGAAATTGTAGACTAGAGCAACTTTGTGGGCTGAACAAGCTGCATCTGTTAACTGCGATCAATTTGGGCAGCTCCTGGATTGGAATTGTTGGTATTCGGAAGCCCTTATTCCCTTCAAATCACAATCAAACTTTCACTTTCTCTCTCTGAAATCTTGAATTGTCTTCACCAAGGGCAGTAAAGAAACTAACTTTGGGTACCACTGAAAGACTTTTTGAAATTCACACTAAAAACAACATATCAACTGAAAATCTCAAACCCACGACCAAACTGGACCTTAGATGAATGCGATGGAAGGGAAAACTCCATGACCAGCCTAAAAACTCTGACTGGCTATGGCCAGCAATGATTAATTCTAAGAGATCATGCACAAAAGGAAAAGGAGAGGAGAGAAGGCAGCAATCCAATTGGATACCTCATCACAATAGAGGATAGGAGGGGGAAAGGAAGGGGGGACAGAGAGAGAGAGAGAGAGAGACAGAGAGAGAGGGGAAGCATGAGGGGCCAGAAATAAGGGCTGCCCTCCCCCCCCCCCCAAGGTCTTTATTGCAATAGAATCTCTTGTACGACTAGCTGATGGAAGAGCATGAAGCTGAATATAAATCAAGACTTTTTTCCAAGAAAACACAAAGGCTCTCATTTATAGACTGAGGTGGGCAGCCATAAAGCGTATGCTGTCACCAAGTTGTAAATACTCCAAATTCAAAGTTTCAATTGACCATTTATGTGATCATGATTAAAGAGTATTTCATTTATTAATTATGTTCAAAAAGTTATAATTAATTGGTCAAAGTATTGACTTCGGTCAAAGAAACTAAACCTCGGTTAAGTAAACCTAACCCGGTTAGGAAGACTTGGCATATGCCAAGAGGGTTAACTGCGGCTAACCAAAGAACCTCTGACTCCGGTCAGAAAGAGTTGACCTCAATCAACAAGACTTGGCTCCGGCCAAAGTAGGCTGACTCCGGTCAACCTAGATTATTACCGTCGGAGAGTACTAGCATTACTTAAGGCGCCTCGACCCCTGGTCAGAGCCCTTGATTATAGCTACAGTCAACCACAAAGCTAGTTTTTTATGTGCCCAAGTTTTGCTTGGTGGGGACGCCCACAGAGACTAGGATTAGTCTAGAATTTATTTGCAAAAGCACTAAAGATTAATGGGTGCCATGGCTATGTGCGCTTTAATTAATGGTTGCAGATTTTAAGAGGGGTTGATTGCCCAAGTGCTAAGGAGCCCAACTGTCACCACAATGTAAATATCCTAAGTCAAAGTACAGTTGACCATTTATTTGATCATAATTAAAGAGTTTTATATGTGTTAATTATGGTCAAAGAGTTCTTTTAATGGTCAAAGGATTGACTATGGTCAAAGATACTTGACTCTAGTCAAGTAAACCTGACTTCGGTCGGGGAGACTTGGTTTATTACCAAGAGGGTTAACTGTGGTTAACCAGAGAACTACAGAGCTCACTACGGTCAGAGAGTGTTGACTTCGGTCAACGAGACTTGGCATGCGCCAAGAGGGTTAACCACGGTTAACCAAGATGTGCCAACTTCAGTTGGAGAGACTTGGCTATAATTAAGGCGCCTCGACCCTTGGTCAAAGCTCCTTAATTATAATCAAGAGTGTTGACTCCGGTCAACCAGAGAATAAATATATATTTTTATATTTGTTTAGGTGTGCACATGTATTCAGTGGGGACGCCCACCGTGACTAGAATTAGTCCATAGTGTGTTATTTGCATGCAAAGCGCTAACAATTAATGGGTGCCATGGTGGTACGCTTTAATTAATTGTTGACTAGGAAGAGTTATTTTCCTAAGCGCTATGGGAGCCTAACAAGCATCTAGGAGGCGGTTCATGTGACCAAGTGCTTTGAAGACTCCAGAGTGGCCCATAGTGGCATGTAATAGGACTTAGTCTAGATTATAGACAAGTGGCATGTTGCCAATTTGAAATGAGCTTGAAGCTCTTGTAATGAATCATTCACGTTTTGGATTTTTATGTATCAGACAGCTCTACGCTGAACTCTTGTAACAGATTCTCTTTTCAAGAAATAAAATAACTTCGGGGGAGTCCAACTTGACATGTTGTCCTAGGCCCTAGCAATGTGTAGAGAGAGAGAGAGAGAGAGAAAGAGAGAGAGAGAGCTCTTATGAGTTTTTCTGCAGATAATTACAAGCGTGAACATCCACGAGAGAGAGCTAGCGATTTCATTGGTATCAAAGCCTAAGGTCTCATTTTCTTCCAAGGAAGTGACGATCCAAGATTGAAGAGTGCAGGCTTTGGCGTAGAACGCCTGACGGAAAGTAAGCCTTCAGGTACCGTGACCACGTAAAAGCGTCGAGGTGAGCGTGACGTGCAGGCGCAAGTGTACCTGAGTAAAGGAGGTAGTCGCCAAAT